>NC_048407.1:30305909-30508346 GCF_013103735.1 Etheostoma cragini
CTCGCTTGGAACCTCGACTGAGGTAGTACTAAAAAAAGGACCTGGTAGCAGGTCCCAGGGACTTTTTTTCGTAATGGACAACCAAAAAAAGCGAGTAGAGCCGAGGCGAGTCGAGTAGATACCACGCAGTGGAAAACCGCCATTAGTCATAGTAAGATATTTTTGGGGCATTTTCAGCCTTCGTTTCGATAGGACGGCAGAAGACATGAAGGGGGACAGAGAGGGAGGAATGACACGCAGCACAGGGATGCAGGTCAGAGTTGAACATGAGCCTGCTCCGTTGAGGAGTAAACCTCTATTTATGGGCGCTGCTCTACCAACTGAGCCATCCGGGCGCCCAAGATATTCAATATTTTTAGCTACTGTAGATCTGACAAGTAGTAGGAAAAGTGACTGGCATGGCTGTCACACTCGCATCCAAACTCCTGTTAACAGAACACTAGATCGCCAGCACAGTAGGATTGCTTAGTGCAGAATATTGACTCTGGACTTGTACTGCAATAAAAACAATACTAAATGTAACTGTAAATTTAACTCCATATACATCAAAACACCAAGTGCAACAACATGTTCCAACACAGGCCTTATCAAGTTTGATTTGCTTTGGATCAGACAAAAAAAAGGGCCCATGACATAGTGCTCCTTGGATGCTTTTACGTAGACCGTAGTGGTCTCCTAGTACCATATCTGAAGTCTCTATCCCAAAATTCAGCCTTGGTGCAGAATTACAGCCACTAGAGCCAGTCCCACAATCACCTTTCCTATGTGCCATTTCTGTAGCTTTTGAGAGGGGGACAAGGAGGAGGCAGAGGGTGTGGCCTTGACCAACTGCCACTTTGCCTGTTTGAAAGCCATGACGTGTTGCTCTCTCTCATGGGTGGGCCAAATTCTCTGGGCGGGCAAAGCAGGGAAAGCGGAGGTAAGATTCCAGATGGGCCCATCTGAGCTTTTATTTTCTGAAAGGCAGAGCAGGATACCCAGGGCTCGGTTTACACCTATCACCATTTCCAGCCACTGAGGGACCAAAGACAGACTGGGGGAATGCATAATAATGTTAAAATACCTCATAAAGAGACATTTCCATGCCCTGGGACCTTAAATATAGGCAAGACAAAATAAACACTGCATTTCCCATTTCCTTTTTTGTATTTTACTAAACTGGTAAAGACTCCTTATCATTGCATGAACAATAATTTCTCAGCAAGGGGGATTTAAGAAAAATTGCTGCACTAGTATAATGAAAAATTTGCCTTTCTTCAATTGTTCAAATTCTTCAAGCCTTATATTAAGATTAGTTTTTATGTAAAGACCGGTCTAACTTCCATTCATTTTTGTTATGAGAGAAACTAATGATAACTAACTGATAAATGATAAATGGCAAGTTTGTCGGCTAAGAAAGTCAGAGTTTTTCCATTTGTTTGTCCTCGACAGTCTGGGTGATATTTGCCCTTTGTGACCAGCAAGTGCAAAATGGACAAGAAATTGAATACTGCCACAATGCAAGTTGGTTTAATTAGCTGCAGCTGCACCAGACAAGGGAGCTGAACAACACTTTTTTCTTTGAATCTTTTTATTATCAAAATATTCCCTTTTTTACTGCTTTGATTCACCATGTAAATTGTTTAATTTTTTTCACCTGTGAAGTTCATCATGTTGCATGACCTCAACCAAAAATGTCTGAAACGTGTTCAAGAAGTTCGAGTTGCAGTAACTGTAACACCATCAGCATCAAAGTCACGACATATTATCAGTGAGTGGTGAAGCTAGAGAAAAAGAGAGCGAGAACAAGGAGAAAAAGAGCTACACATCTGCTGTGGAGTCAGTGGAGATTGACTCAGGGACATCATGAAGTGCCTCCTCGGAGCCTGTTAGCTAAGGGGACACATCAGAGAGTCGGTCCCTGAACCCTGGGAAGTCGGCTGCGCCGGAGCTAAATGAAGGCAAGCTGAACAAACAGAAATAGCTGTTATATTTCATGTGTCGGCCTCACACTGGGCTCTAATCTTATTACCCATAGCAGAAAGAAAAACTGTGGTCTGTAGCCCAAAGAAACTGCGGAAGATTGCAGCCTTAGCCGATGATTGACGGCAATGTGAAGTGGAAAGGGAGTCATAACATTTGATCAAATGCATGTTCATTAGGCCCAATTAAACTTTGCAAACGAATACTTCAAACAAAACACACAGCTGGTGGAGCTGTAAAACAAATTAACGTTTATATGTAAAATGAGGGCAAGTCAGTTTTTGAATTCCACATAAGGGTTGCTGAAGAGTTACAAGGCACGACTGGAGCTAATGCTGCCAATAATGAAGGCAGAATGACCCAGGAGGGTTTCTAACAGCAGGAGGATTTTCCAAAACAACCTCTTGAGACCATTTCAATGGAAATAAGCTTCAACTCTGCGTACGTGAAAATGCTTGACTCGACTCGCGCGTCTTACTAACGGCTTTGACTTTTCCCTAATGCACTCGCCCATAAACATTTCCAAGGACACAACGTGGTGGTGGAGCCTTTCATTTGAAACATGGAAAATGAAGTGCACAGAAGAGGTATTTGAGAGCATGGTGGGGGGATGGGGGATGGGGGAGCTTCCTGTAGAGTGGGATATAATTTGGGTATATTGAGAGAAAAATGTCCATATGAAGCTGAGAACAAACGCAATGAAAGACAAAGATGCACTTTGGTTCAACATTAGACCCATGCTGGGATTTCACCCACAGTGGAAAAAGCTATACAGAGCAGCCTCCGTGGTAACAACCGGCCATTTGGGAGGAGGGTCCCTGCAGCACACACTGCAGCTAGGAAACAGGGAACTATGTTGATTGTCCTTAGCTGATGCAACTATTGTCAACATCCGCAGCTGTATCACTCTATATTCAAAGCTTTATTGTGAGAAGGCTCAACCCAATGTGGTCTTTTTTTAGGGTTACAATAAACCCTTGTGTTGTCCTCCCGGGTGAAAACTTGGTTTTCTTTCAATGTTTCTTTAATATATTTTTTTCTTGCTTTATTCAATGTTTTCTATGCTTTTTCCCCCAGCTACCGCCAGTATATACACCACTTAAACCAACTTATAAACACAAGTTTTACAATAATTTTTTTCAAAATTCATGGACAATAAACCTCATTTATACGATTTTATACTTCATTTTTGAGTTACAAAGCAAAACAATATATAACATTTAGGCAGTAAGTTTAAATCTGAGGAAGACTTTTGTCATAGTTTAGTAAGGAAATGTTTTTAAACCATTTAAACTGTTTTTTTTCCCCTTCAAATGCTGTAAAATATAACATCCGGAATTCAGTGAAATAGCGAAGATATGATATGTTGTATTGAACCAACAGTGTTTTTTTTCTTCTTTTTTACCAATTTGGTTAAAAGAAACACATTTTTTGAGTGCAAACTTTCCCCCCCCCCCGAGAACAACAGGACGGTTAACAAGCAACTGTGTAAACGGTTGACTGTGTTGCTGGTACTCAACGAATACGACTGAACTCATGAGCATAATAAGCCCACAATAAACCCATTTGCACTAACGTGACAAATAACAGTATGCTGTATGTAGCAGCATCAGGTGGTGTGACAGACAGAGCTGGAAAGACAACACAACCCGGGAGATGTAGCCGGTACTTTTTAGCAACAGCAATTAGCGCCGTGACACCGGTGTCATAGCGTTTACGGTATCCGTGTTCCACAGGCTTTATTTGATTTTACAGCTTTGATCTTAAGCAATCGATAGTCCTGTTTCAGCACATACTACTTTATTTGCATTTACATACACCCTCTAGTTTTTAGTACCTTCCTAAAATTTCACCGGTGTACACGGTACAGGAAGGCATTTGTGTAAAAATATTTTAAAAAGGTAAAAACTGAGAAGTCATTGCAGCATGTCTGAAATTGCCCAGCCTACAATGCTGTGTGTCTGACATGCATCATAGGATGAAATATTTTTGGCCAATAGAATAATGAATCGATATGAAACTAGTGGAGAACACGGAAGGGTTGCAAACGGTAATTTCATCAAGTCCATTAGGCCTATGACACTTCATGTGTCCAAGCTGTTGCTTAAGCAGAGCCAGCAGGCCTTGCAGCATGAAGCCAATTGACACGGCCCATCAATAGAAACCACTGTCTTCTCCCAGGCGTTCTCTCCAGGACTCCCAAGCTAGAGAGAGGAGGAACAGCTGCCTTTACATCCAGTATGCAGAGTCATGCCTACCAACTGGACTCAACTCTTAAGACCATCTAGGATAATGTCAGCCCATATGCAGTAATACATCTTTAATGGAGTAAATAAATACACAGGCCTTGGTGGGCAGGCTAACGGGTGCACAAGCCATCATTAGCGTGTGAAAGCTAGGTTTGGGTTTCTACACGTGTGTATATTCTGCATATGCAGGCACATTCCTGCCTCTGAGATCAGGCAGATGGCTTTGCATATTAACACACTGATTTGCCATGTTCTCTTGCCGGTTATATGAATCAAACATGTGTCACAAATGCTGCAGCTTCATTGATTTGTAGTGCCCAACAAAAGCTTCTTCTTAGTGTCATAAATCAGTCAAATTGCAAGGCACATTGGACACATACTGCTGCAAACAACTCAATTTCCTCTTTTCAGTAAACTGTCCACTCTCCTCAGGTGTAGATACCTGTCCATATCATCAGTAAAACTATATCTTAAAGCAAAACTCTTGCCAAAATGCAACCTAGGGTCTTTTTGTGAACGTACCCGAGTCAAACTTTCATTAAAACCCTTATAAAGGACAGAAGCACCACTTTTAAGATTCACCATAATATCGTTTTTGGTTAAATGGCCTTTTGAATGGGAGTGCTAGAGGCACTACCATGATAGCATCAAAATCACTACTTTTAAACACTTAGAAAGCTCGACACAACATTAAACTTTTCTAGAAGCATCACCAGGGGTTCTACACATGAACTCCAGCATTCTCAACATTATTTGTGGACACAGTTTACAAAAAAAAGGTTTAACAACTCACTGCAGCTGTGGGTTTTTCTGGCCGCCGTCCATCTAGCAAGACAAAAAAAGTCGAGGGAGGACAGTAAAGCTGGAAAGCTCATAAAGCTTAGTTCCATAGAAATGCACGGTTAATTTGTGGTTTTGTCGTCAGTGAAAAACAATATTAACCTTGTAGTTGAAAAAGAAGCTTCATGAGAATGACATTTCCTCCTGTGGAGTCTGTTCATTCACATTCAGAGATCAACTCTTTTTGACTGAAAATAATGGCTGTGAGCTAAAAACAACTGCTACATAACCTTCTTAGTAAACAGTGTACACAAACAATGTTCTCAAGGCTGGAGTTCATGTGTAGAGCCCCTGGTGATACTTGGAGCAAAGATTCATGTTGTGTCGAGCCTTCTTTATGTTTTAAAAATAGTGATTTTGATGCTATCAAAGTAATGCCCCTAGCACTCCCATTCAAAACGCCAGTTGACCAAAAACGATAACACGGTAAATGGTAAAAGGGGCATTCCTGTCCTAATTATACTTTCAAACAAAAGTTTGACTTGGGTACTTTTTGGCCAGAGTTACGCTTTTAAGAGTAACCCAGTTGATTGGTGAGGGTACAAACAGGAAATGTTTGTAACAATTTCTGCCTTACTTTCTATTGCACGGATTAACTAATACGTGACGCAGCAAAAACTTGGTTCAGGTGACCTAAAATAGCAACATGTTTGCACTATATAAAGAGCAATGGGAATGTGGCCGGTTTAGCTCAGTCAGTAGAGCAGGCGCACATGTAGAGGTTCACTCCTTGACGAAGCGGCCGCGGGGTTGATGCCGACCTGTGGCCCTTTGCTGTATGTCATTACCCTCTCTCTCCCCCTTCGTTAGCCTGAGAAGCCAGACCCACATCAAGATGTTGGGTCTGGGAACTCGCCATTTACAAGGCGATCTGAGGGGCGGGATAAACGGTTGTCTTTCGAATTCCCTCTGCGCACAGAAGGATAGCACTACAACCAAGATAAACGCTAGATCCAACTTTTGCCATATCTTGGTATGGCGCGCCCACCGTCTCTATACACAGTGTGATTGGTCAGGGTAGGTCTAGATTTCTAGACTACTCTTTCATGTCTTCATCTGTCTATGGAAATGCCTGGCAAAATAATCTTAAAAAATAAATAAAAAAAGAGCGATGAAAATTGTGGTGCCAACACTCAAAACCTCTCCAAGGCAAATAAAACTACATGACATAACAATGTATGGCTTAGTGAAATGTAAACAGAAAAGCATGAAAAACTAGTAAAATTAGACTAGGGTTTGAATAATTACAAATCAATCTAAGGCTAAAACATTGTGATTTTCTTCAAGGTAAATAACACTTCAGAAATAAACGATTAAGGGCAAACAAAAAGTCTTAAAAGTATTTAAATGGGAGGACAAAGATCAGTATAACCTTTAACAACAGTTTAGGTGTCTCATTCCGTGCTTACACAAAGTTTTCACACACTGGAGGCAAATCTCAGCCAAATGTCCCATTGGGAATAATACGTTTTCATCTTAAAGACAGAGAGAGTATAATTATGGCCCCACAAGGTGACTGAATTCAAGGCAGAAGTACAAGTAAATAATCTTATCTTTAATCATTAAGCTGCACGTTAAAACATTTATGAGGGTATAATGGTCACATTTAATGACAGCTTAGATCCACAGCCAGACCCAATCTCCGCTTTATAAAGTGCAAGTGGAGAAATTAATTTGTTCAGTAAAACATCTATTGGGATATCAATGCCAGTCTGCTGAGATTTGTTTATAACTCAAATAAAACAAGAAATTGTGTAATTACCTGAGTCTGCTGTGTAAGACATGTTATGCTAAGCCAATTTAAGTTGGAGGTGAGAGTAAAGACATGTAAAAATATCACCATAATGGGGCAGCCTGTGGCTTGCTCGGTGGGGGGGGGGTTTGCCCAGTATTGGCTGGTTCCTGCAGCAGCCCGGGGTTCAAGACCGGCCTGCGGCCCTTTGCTGCGTGTCATCCCCCGTCTCTCTCCCCCTCTCAAGTCTATCCACTGTCAAAGGGAAAAGCCCCAAAAAATAATCTTGAAAAAAAAATGATATCACCATGCTGTACAGCAGGATTCCAGCTAATCCAGTCACAATAGATGTTTGAGCTGCCTTTAGGGAGCAACCCCCAAACAAGGATAATGCCGTCATAGCCAATAGAGCCGTTGCGCCCCGATTTACATAGTTGATCTAACAATCAGCTTTTCCCAGCCCTCACTCGCATGGGAGTGTCATGGATTGGAGTGGAGCTCTGGGTAAATCTCTTTACCATGCAGAGCAAACAGAGACAGACAGAGACCGAGGGCTTGTGGCTACCCAGCTCTCGAGACATTTAGCGATTTCAGTCTGCCGTTGCTCTGACCCGAAGACAACTGCACTGAGCATCGAGCAGATCCATCAAACTGCCGACTGCCGCTCCCAAGACTGCTAATCAAATAAGGCCATTTGATCTATCACAAGTACTCCAGCACATACCCACGGGGGACTTCACTCAGCCAAGTCCAACAATCAAGAAAACTGGATACGCTTAGTGACTTTTTGAGAGAGGCTGATCTCCCCTGATCTCAGATCGCATGTTTTCATTGGAAAAACCGAACAGACAAGAGCTATTGTAAATTAAAATAACAATAGTTCTGTAAAAAGAAGGGCTGCCTATCATTTAAAAAAAAATTGATACCAGTATTAATACCAGTACAATGACTTTGATATCGGTTCGTAAACAATCGTTTTTTTCGATACGTTTTTTTTCTTCAGCTCCTACTATGTGAAGCCCCGTCTCTGTGCATCACGAGTATTTCCAGCATCTCTCTACGATGTGTAACGTTAGACCGCCAATCAGCAGCATGTTTAGATCTTGGTAAAAGCGTGCTGCATGCTTATTCAATACTCAATACTTTAGAGCCAATCCAGACAGTGCCTAAAAAGGTATTGAATTCGGTACCCAGTAGGAAAAAGTAGGAGTATGCAGTTAGGGAAAGACATTTCTCCTCCACTCTACAGACCTGGGTTCAATTCCTGAATATATGATAATTCACTTGCAGCCTATAAGTATTAGCATCAAATCCGTCTCCATTCTCTAAAAGCATGCCATGAGTTTACAAACTGTACCATGCAGACAGCACATTTAGTTTTGGGATTGTACAAAAGTCATGTTGTTGACTTGGTGTTGCTTCAAATAGGTCATTTAACACTATAAACAATACGTCTATGTCTTTCTTATTTTTTACACATTATACAGTCACTGAAAATCCGTTTAAAACTGAAAGGTATCCCTTGAAAATGGGCAGCAGTACATTAGTGATGCCATAATAAAGGTTCAACTGACCACAGTGCTTTTTCAGACCAATCCTTGGTCCCATTTATAGCCCAACCATCACTGTGTTAATATCAGCTCATTAGAAATCTCTGTCTGTGGCCCTCAGCCAACATTAACATGCTCCTTGATGTAAACGATGATTTAAATGCTGGCACACCGCCAGCCACACTGATCCAGAGATAATAGATACTAAGAGTCGGTCACATGAGCTTTAGCTGGGTATAGTATATTCCTACCTTCACAGTAAGTCGAATCCCCGTGGATGGAGGCATAGCCACTCTTGCATTCACACTCGGCTTTAGTATTCCGGTTTTTACACTCAGAGTTTTCTCCACAAATGAGTCCCTCTGCGCAGAAGTCATAACCTGAAAAAGATGGACAAAGGAAGCCTTGACTACTTTGGCTTGTACACAGAGATAAAAGCAGATATATGCACAAACAAGCAACCTTGTTCCTGTCGCCCACAATACTGTCGATGACCAGAAGCTTTATGACTGCAGTAAATTTGTGGTACAATAATACAAGTTTTGGCTTTTACGACAGCATATACACAAATATAATGTTTAAAAAAGCATACACACACAAAACATGCTGCCCTTGTAGGAAGATTCTTAGAGGATGTCATCCCTCCAGCCAATAGAATGCCACTAGTGGGTTGCTCTCATAGACTGTTAATATTAATGGACAGAGCATGTGTGACATCACTCATTTGTTTTTGGAGATCTGCTATGAGTCGTCGAGTTTCCCGTTACGGGCACAGTCATCCGGGTTGTTGATGTGACGATTTTAGACGAGCGGGAGTAGTGAGAGAGGAGCCGTATTTTGTATCAATGTGCTGGTTTTCAAAGGCTGCATGTAGTACCAAATGTGAAGAATTTCTGCAACACAAACTGGCTTATTGAAAGAGTCCCCACTTCAGTCAGTTGACACATTTTGACGGTGGACCTTCAGCACAGAAAAGTACTTTGCACATTTACAATGTGAGACAGGTGCAACAGACGGGAAAAGCAGGTCAAATGTTGCTAGGAAAACTACAGCACACTATCTAACTTGCAAAAAAATATATTAAGTGTATAAACAGGCAATGTTTCGTTAAGTTCTTCAGGCAAATGGTGTTACAACATGAGAAGCCATATTTTGTAGGAGGTAACTATTTTCGGTGATATATGACATTCATTCACATATCCATTGCTTTAGATAGAGCTTAAAACTTCAATACAACCCTTCTATCTATCTATCTATCTATATATATATATATATATATATATATATATATATATATTGTTATTACAATATATATATTGTTATTGCTTATAACACTGGACCTTCAAGACACTGGCCCAATCCGAAGTGAGCCCTGAGGACTAAAGACTCATACTTTGATACATTGATCCCAGGTGCTAAGTGAGTGAGTGTGTGAGGCCACATGGGCCCAGATAGGTATAAATGGGATTGGGACAGCACTTCACGAGATCAGTCGTTACCTCGGCGACGTTTAATAACAAAGATGTTGCTGACACTTGCCGGTTTGGGAATTTTCATTTTAAGTTTATTGCTTTCCACACGGCCAAGGCCCAGGAGATGGCTGCCTGATTTCAAATGTATTCAAATTGTTGTTTTACAAGCTGGACGAGCACAGGTTCATTCTGTTCCGAGGTTGTGTGTCATGCTACTGTTTACCTTTGTAATTTCCGGTGTTTCCCTAGGGTCTCCACGCTAAAGGTCACAACGCTTTGAACTATGGGTAATTCCCTTTGGTGAAGTCTACATTGGTGCATACTCACGGAAAGGGCTCGGTAAGTCTGTACTCAAACCCCCACGTTCTTTGAAATTTGACATTGGGACAACCCTAAGACCTCACGAATTATGCGAGAATATCCACTAAAGTCCATGAGTCTGTGAGTCCAGACTTTGGGATTGGGCCATTGACTCGGTCGGTTTTCCAATGAGGACTAAACACATAGAGGGCTAGTCACCAAAGGACCTCCAACACAGAAGTTTCAAAATACAGCAACATTTTATTTACCAGTTATCTCCTTACAAATAAAACGCTAAATAGGCTACTTCTGGCTGGGCTGGCTGATATGAAAGTATGATTAAGTGGAACTTATTAAACCAATGAATTAATTTGGGGTGGCAGTAGCTAAGTCCGGTGGGACTTCGCTTATGAACCGAAAAGGTTGCCTGTTCTAGTGTGGACCATGTACAGAAAGTGGACTGGTAGCTGGAGAGGTGCTAGTTCCCCCTTCTGGGCACTGCCAATGTATGTGCCCTTGAGCAAAGGCACTGAACCCCCAGCTGCTCATGCTCGGGGCATCTTTAATGAGCACCCTCACGCTGACATCTCTCCATTAGTGCATGTATAGATCCTGGGGTATTGTGTATTTCTGTATGTGTGTTAAACTAACAGAGTGAAAAAAATAGCAATTTTAGCAGTGGAGAAGTAAATACAAGGAACTAGACAGAGAGACAGGCAGAGATTAAGTAGAAGCTGATGTTGCCCATCATGCCCTGTCATGAAAGAAAGACTCTAAAAGGCCTTTAGAAGTGGGGAACCTTGGGAGCCATTACTGAGGAAAGAGCTGTGTCTGCGTTATTCTTCCTCAACTATCTACAGCAGCGCCCAACGGACAATGTAAACATGCAAAAGGACGGATTACACACGAAATAGCACACGTGTTAGTTTGTGCATGTTTTTGTGTGCTCATGGTACAACCTGATCTCACAGAAATCTGTGAAATGAACACAGCCCGTCAACTCAAAATCTGTGGCAGTTTTTCGAAGAATTCCGTGAATTAGGAATTAGGTTAAGGAAAAGGTCATGGGTGGGCTGACGGTTCCATGACACCCGGGAAGAAAGGTACGGATGGGTTTAGGAACAGAAGAAAGCAACTTTAGGAAACATTACACGTGGGACACAATCCCCGGTCTTCTGGGTGAAAGTCCTGTGTTTGACCCATCTGACACCCCAACTACCCTCCTTACTCAGATTTTTTGGCTTTCATACTACTCAATACCATAGTCGCTCCTTATGCTACGTCATTTTCTCATTGACTTTACATTTGCATTGTTTTCTGTGATGGCCACACAGACTTTTAACACATTCTGTGCAACCACCACATGATGTGGTGTAAACAGTTTGTGATCATTTCACGGATTACTGTGAGACCAGGCTGCATGGTAACGTAGTTCTGCTCTGACACCACTGAAGGGAAAAAATTACTTTGCAATTGGGTTTGCGATTAGCCTGGTCCTACCAGACCCTCGTACATTATATTTGTACAGAAAGTCTGGCAACTCTCCATTGACAAGTGTTGACTTCCTTGAAGGCGGGTACTCTGTTGAAGTCTAAAACTATTGGATCTGTCCAGAGCCACTCTGGATCTGTCATAACCAATCACTAACTAACTAACTAACTATATTTAGAATTAGCATAGCTAGCGTTAGCCAACTCCTTCACCACTAACGGAGCGAGCTGGAAAATCAACCACTTGGGGAGGCAGGCCATAACATCATGGCCACAAAAAAAAACTCAGCAAAGATCAGCAACTTCTGGATACTCGGCAGCGTTGCCACAACGGTCCGAATGGCTTTGCTCGCATCCTTCACCGCCGCCATTACGGGAATACAACTCAAACTAGCGGACGACTTCAACATCATCGTTCTCAGACACTCCCTTTGTTCCCTGATTGGACAGCCAAAAACTTGATCAAGAAAACCCAACACTATACCGCAAACCCAGACGGATTACTGAAGCAATTTTAAAATTGAGCGGAAGTACATAGGAGGGCGGAGCCAGGCAAGTTTGCGATTGCTAGACTTTTTTATTGGTGTTACACAAACACGGGCCCATTTCTGTAGAATTATTATTTCATTTAAACAGAGGGGTATAAACACTATGATTGTGTAATTGCCTATTTAACAGAGCCAGCATGCCTTTGAGGATCTAACAGCAAGGCACAAGTAAATATCCGAGTGCCAAAGTACTGAGTCATACAGTGGAGAAGAGGTCTGGAGATGATTGGAAAATAATGACCGGCTCGGAGTTTTAGCGACAGTGGCTGTGTGTGAAAGAGAGAGAGAGAGAGAGAGGGATAGAAAAGAAAGATGGCTGTAGGGAAGAGGCAGTGAATCTATCTAATTGTTAGCTCTACACAATCACCTCTAGCCTCCACTTCTTTCCTCTCTCTCCTGTCCTTTCCCTCTATACTCTATGCCTTCATTCTCCTTTTCAATTCTCTGCTTTCCTTTCTTCTCGTTTCAACACAATACGTCTTCTCTATTCTTATCTTCCTCTCATGCACCCTCCCTTTATCCTTCACATTTCCTTTACTCTCAACATATAAAGTCTTATCCTCTCTTTCCCTTGCTTTTCATCTTCCCTTCTCCTCTCATGTGCTTTATTATCTTTATCTCCCCTCTAGCCTCTCTCCTTTCTTTTCAATGTAGAAGGTCTAGGTCCTCATATATCTTCCTCTCTCCTTGA
Organism: Etheostoma cragini; assembly: GCF_013103735.1. Lineage (NCBI taxonomy): Eukaryota > Metazoa > Chordata > Actinopteri > Perciformes > Percidae > Etheostoma > Etheostoma cragini. The sequence goes on from NC_048407.1 coordinate 30,318,744, forward strand.
TCTCCTTTCTTTTACACACTTAACCTCTCATCTTCCTTCTTTTGTTCCTTTGGTTTTTGCCCTCCCTACTTTTTCCACATTCTTTCCATCTTCCCTGTCCTCGAAATACAGTCTAAATACAGTCAGCATGCCGCTTTTCGGACCTAAATGAGCAATTTCCTTTGCTCAGAACCTGTCCCAGACTTCTTTTATTAAGGCTCTATAGTTGACAGCGTCCTAGAGTTTGTTTATTCAATGTATTTACTGAATTACCGGTGGCTATTTACCCCGTAGCACCTCCTTGCCAAAGCAGCAGGGTTCAGGAAAATTGGCATAGCAGGTGCTCTATAGGAGGCAAACCAATCTGCTCTGAAAGGTATCCCAACGAGAAGCACTCGTATCCGGTGGGAAGGAAGAGAAACAGACTTATTGCAAAGGTTCAGCCTGAATCAGCAACCAGCAGACTGGCAATGTTTACTTCTGGCAGCGGCAGGGGATTGGAGCGGGATTCGTGCAACAGAGAATAGTGCGGTAAGCAGGAAGACATACCTCTGCAAACATTGCAGCATCTGCCATCTGGTAAGATCTGTTCACCGACGGTGCAGTTGAGCTCTGGACAAGTTTCTGTGACTTTCACCATCAGGCCGTTCTGGAAGGACAGCACAGAGGCAAAACATTACAACACACAATCTGATCTGGACCCAGACCAGCAAGCCTTTACATTAGAATACCACTTCTTAAACCCTTTGGGCCACTTTTCTTTCTGTGGTATTTTTGCCCTTTCATTGACCAAGTAGGTTTTCCTGTCAACACGTAACCAGACAAAACTCATATCAGTCATTTTTGGAATGGTCATATCAAAGTAGGGAATTCCACAAACAAGCCGCATATGAAAAGACTAACTTCCCTTGAGAACATACCCCGCCGTAGGCAGCCAAGTGAAAGACAATGTGTCTTTGCTACACAAGCTAATTATGACCATTTTTCAATCCACTTAAAAGTAGATTCATTGTCTTTTAACATAGAAAAGGTGGTACACAAATGCAGTTCATTTTACACTCAAAAGAACGTATTACTATGTTATAGAACAGGGTATTACTTCCTCACTGAATGAGGCTGCCATGACAACAGAGAGGGTAAAAAGTAAAGGCTGTACATGCTGCTCACATTCACAAGGAGGGCATGAATACAGATAACAGGTAAGGTGCAGATATGCCCCACCAAAGAAAGGAAACAAAGGTAGATCAAAACGTTGCGTCATCTTCCCCTGGGCCTTTAAAACAAATAGCAGATAGCAGTGGCAGCCCGACTGGAATGTCAGAGCTCCTGTGGTCCCCGCGATACCTCTCAAGGTTGGAAGTATCGACTCAATTCCCTAAGATTTCTCCTTCACAACTTTCTTCAAAGTTGTGCTTTCATTGGAACCGTATTAACAGCTTCCTCCTGTCATCTTTTTTTATAGTACAGTCCCACTGCACCGTAAGCCTCTAACCCTCTGAGGTATTTGCGTATAACTGATTCCCATGTGTTTCATTTCAAAATGTTCAGAAAAAACAGCTTTTCGTTAAGTGACGCCCACATTTCTTTCTAGAGCCATGTGTAAAGAGATAATTTGCCGCTAAAGCTGAAACATTGATGGTGGCGTTTTGAAATGCCTCAAATCTCTTTTGAAGACATACATAACGTCTGATGTACAAATTGTTGCTTGAAATGAGTTACCAGAGTCTTATAGGTTATATATGATTGAATAAGTAAATAAATGTTTAAAATTAAATTTTGTAATATTGCTTTTTGAGTAGGAGTTTGGTCAAACAACGTATGCGTCTTTCGTCCTCAGAGGGTTTATCAGTCCCATTATTTTCTCATGAACTAATGACAAATAGTATTTTTCCTCTTTCCTAATTGTTCTGGTTTGAAAATTCCACACTTAAAAGTACTGTTTTTGCCATTTTTGATGAACATTTTTGATAAAAAAGCAAATCATCACATTTGAGAAGCAACTATTTGGTATTTTTGTTGCCTAATAATAAATAATGCTTATTAAACAATTTGTTGTTGTTCAGAATAGCCTGTGAATAACTTTCTGTTGTTCAACTCATCGTTTCAGCACTAGTATTACTATTCCATCATGCCAGCCATGCGATGATGATGATGCATGATGCAATCATTAACACCATGAGCGAAGGAAGCGCAATTTTGGTGACAATTTGAGCTGCTGAGTGATACTTATCCGTACAGATGGCAGAGCGTAGGGGGTGTTGTATGCTGTGTATGTTGTGAAGTCCCTTGAGGCAAATTTGCGAATTGCGGTTTTGGACTATGTGAATAAAATTGACACGACTTGACACATCACCAACCACCAATCTCATTCCTTTTGCTTATTCTCTGCATATATCAATGCATATATTCACTGTTGCTTTTCCCATTTACACCCTCTCCTGCTGTGATAGGGAGAGGATAGAAAGATGATCTGACATGCAGGAATGACACAAAACAATTTAGACACACATGCTGAAACACACAGCTGAGATAAAGACCATCATGGACCAAAATGCTGACACAAGAGGGACCCCCCCCCCAAAGCTTTCCAGGTTCCTTTCTAAAAATAATTAGTCCACAAATTGGTCACATAGCAGGGTTTACATCCATGAGTAATGGATGGCTGTAATTGCTTGAAACAAAGCATACAAACAATATAATGATGCTTTGAGATGCCTGAGGGATAATAATGGAGTTCAGGAATCCACTGGGTGGCTCTTAGTAAGCAATTGCATGCATAAAACCCTATTTTCCCCTATAAAATTGTGCCTTTAAAGATGAATGGCTTCTCAGTGAAGAAAGCTCACTTCTGTTCTATGATGAACTGGAATAAGGACTTTAATTATAATCCATGCAGTAATGAAGCTTCTATTTAAATCAGGCCTTTGTGTTGCTGTGTTCATAAGTTATTCTAATTACCTGGCTATCTCGCTATTAAAGACAAAGAAAAAAGACAGATTGAACAGATTAGAGGGAGGGAGGGAAAGCTAATATGGCCTGCTAGCTAATTAAATAACACACAGAGCAGTCCACCACACACAATCAAAACAGTGTGAGAGAAGTGATGCATGGCAAACCTGATTTTAGAGCAGAAGCTAAATGCTGGAGAAAGAATTGAACTTAACCAGAAATGTTACCTTGCATTCCCTGCAGCTCCTGGATAAAAAGCGCTGGCCTTCAGAAAAGGTTTGGCCCATGTAGGTACATTTCGCTGTGGGCACAAAAGTTGAAAAAACTGCTTTAATAACACTCTGTACAGTAAGTACAGTAACTATGAAATACCAGGATTAAAATATTGACTCAGACAATATCTGCTGCTGTGGTTCTGTCTCAAAAACAGCAAAGAAATGCTTTTGAGACTGCCTGTGGTAAAAAAAAAAAAAAAGAAAAGTTTCCAGTCTGAAGTTCTGTATAGTTCATTCTATCAGAAACAAAGTTGTTCTTGGCCAGTGTGCATAAGCGGAGAAGAAATGTAACAGTGCATTACGACTACAACAGAAGAGATCCTTCTGCATATTCCTCTGGCGATAAAGCAGAAATAGAAAATGAAGCCTGCTTTTCTCCTCTCCAGGGTGGAGGGCTCCGTCGCTGCTCTGGACCGCTGCTGCCGAGCTCTGATGCTCACAGGGGAGGTAGAGGAGGAAGAAGGAGCGAGGGGAGGGATGGAGGGAGGCAGACGGGGGCTGGGATTATTCAAAGACAAACTCTCCTTCAGGGATTTTGTGTTTTTGCAGGATAGCAAGAGAGACAGTCGTCCGTGGGTCTGTGAACAGTTACCAGAGGCTGTGTGCTTTACACCAGACAAAGTGCTTCTATTTCAGCTTCCATGAAAATCAGGAGACTGTGATCTTTGCTCTTGCAGATAGTTCACTCTGGTTTCACTGTGCCGACTCAACATCGGCTGCAAACAACATGCTTGTACCTCCAGTGGTTGTAATAGTAAAGCATGAAATACTGTAAAGAAAACAAGCTGATGTACTGTAGGATTGGGGTGGGGCGGGGGGCTCACCATACCGATAAGTTTGCCATACAGCTATTCTGTGATAATCAATATGTAGCTAGACAATCCTATAATCACACATTACGATATCGGTATAATTTTTAATACAAAAAGCCTGTGAAAAGTGCAGGTTTCATCCCTTTATTCACTCCAAGTCCAAAATGTTAGAAACCAGCAGAATTCTGTGTTTCAGTTTGTAAATTAAAATGACAACTACAGAGATAATATGAGTCCAGGCTTTGGACTTAATCGTAGCTGGAGCATGTTATTTTCCCCAAACTGCTGTACGCCATCTCGTTGAAGTATCAATTTGTATTTGGCGGCTTTTTATGCGTAAAACATTCTTGTTACAATTACATAAAACAAATCAAAATCCATGTAGCCGTAATGTGAGGTCAATCTGACTTTTTCTTGAACTGCAGAAGCAATCGAGAATCTTAGTATTTTGAAAGCCAATGCAGTGGATTTGAATAGTGCTCATGCTATGGTGTAGAATGAGCAAGATGAAGGTTATTTAATCTTTTTTTAAACCACATTTAAATTATCATCATCTCTTTCCACTGCTTTAAAGAAAAACAAAGAATCAGCAGTTAGCAGTTGATTTGACCTGAGCCTATTTGCATGGCGTGAAAGATATTTTTGTACATGAGCTGAGTTTTTTTCATAGGTTTGGTTTTGAACATTCCTCTGCATTCGGCTTGATCTAAATGTGTGCTGCTGATACTTACGTCTGCATTTCTTGCAGCAAGTCCCGTCAACATGTACAGGCAGCGAGTCCTCTGAGCAGTTTGCTGGAGGACAGAAAATCCTGCGACACTCCACCACACCATTCTGTAAGAAAATTATTCTTTTTTTTGTTTGCTTGTTGTTCAAACATGCAAACATAAGAAGCAAAGAGCCAATGCTCACTGTGAACATATGGCTTTTGCCCGGAGCACTGCCAAAAATCCACTTCTCCGGTTTGCCATTATGTCTCAATTTACATTAGAACAAGCATTCATGGGATATTATATCTTAACTGGAAGAAAAACAAAAACAAAAACACTCTCTTAACTCCAGCCCAACAACAGTACACATATATAATCACAGTGTGATGTATGCTCTCATCCAATGCCAGGCCTGAATGGCTATTGCGCTAGCACTTTAGCACTGTGATGGTCGCCCATATCCCATCGCCCAACTTAAAAGGCAATTAGGGTGTTTGTGAAGTTTAAGGTATTTAGGTGCTGTTTAAATAAAGTAGGCAGGACTAGATTATAGCCTACTCGTCTTTGTAGATATCAGCGATCCGGCCGTTACCTTATTTTTTATGCGTTGTACTTTTCCCTTGCCGGGTGAGTAAGGGAACTGTTACAGCACCATGCAGACTGACCCCAAACTGTTCAGAATCACACCTTCAGAATGCAATCTGAAACTCAAAGCTATCATAATTCAGAATAAAAAAATGAATTATAATGTTATACAATCAGATAACAGATTAATCAGTGAGCGCTGGATGGCGGATACTGAAAGTGAGTGGCCAGCTGATAGCAGGTAGTTATTAAAGCCCTGAAGGACTGGCTTCATTTTTTTAGGCTGATATCCCTCTCTGCGAGCGCCTCTTCATTTCATGAATCATCGGAAATGGTTCCCCCAGGACGCTGAGGTTATCAGTTAATGGCATGTCCACAGGAGGAAATCAGACCGACTAAACTCCACCCTGTGCTTGATGTGCAATGATGCAGCAAGTCTAATTCTCCAGGGCTGGGGTTGGCCTGATTCAACACATTTTAAAGTCTGGCTCCTATGTATGAATGCAAAAAGGGAGGCTGATTAGGGGCCGCGGCAGGGAAATATGTTGCAGGGGCTGAGAAAGATGGAAAGACAAGTTAAGGATGCTAAGTGTCGAGAATGGGGGAAATAAGGGTTGTACTGACTTTCAATTAAAGAAAAACATCTACCTGCTACGCCATTATGTATCATCAATCTTTGATCAGTTATCCTTTCAAAAAAAATCACTGCACATGTCTTCTTCTTAACAAGTCATTCTTGTCTATTATTGAGTCTCAACATTCCTTTTTCTTGTAAAAGTGTGTGTGGCTCCCACCTTATTTCCTGTCATCTCTCTGCTGTCACTATAAAGGCATAAAAAAAACTAGAAAAATAACAAGGTACTGTCAGACAGTGTAGAATAAAGCTACCTAATATACAAAAAAAGGAGACTGGATATTAAGGTGGTTAAATAAATTTGACTTTAACTGCTCACTTTGAATGTACTAACACTATTACAACACGTTGACTTGTATTGGAAACAGGTTGGCTTGATCTTCTTGCAGTAGTCTTTTTCACTTGTTTGTAGAACATAATCAATTAAAGGCATCTTAAAACACTCCCTATGTGCACACAGCATATATCACATGTCTGTATATCCTAGCTGAGGTTTCTTCTATTTTTTTCTCAATTTTGGTGCATTTTAGGTCTTCATTTCACAGAAAAGCTGACGATATGAAAGGGGAGAGAGAAGGGGAATGACATGTAGCAAAAAGGCCGCAAGTTGGAGTTGAACCCCGACCCGCTGCGTCGGAAAATAAAGCTCTATAAATGCACAGTTGCTCTACCAACTGACCTACAAGATAGATAGAGAAGCTTATCTTCTGTCCAGGGTCTAAGGACAGAGGGTGTGGTAAACTGCACAGATTGTAAAGCATATGTATGATTTGTGACATTGGGCTATTTAAATTTAATTACATTGCCTTCCCTTGACTATAATGGAGTTGTTTTTTTTACGTGTTCTTTGATTATGAGGATGAGGGAAGTCGTAAGACCTTCCTTCACAGTGCTGCGGAGGAGGGTCTCGCTAGTCCACAAAGCACTCTGCGATAGCAGAAAACGTGCTCTGGTTTATTGGCTTTTTTTTTTTTTTTTAAACCAATCATAATCGTCTTGGGCGGCGCTTTCTACACAAAGAAAGCAAAAGGTACAGACATCAGGCCGAACATGAGTGACATCCAGCTGAATTTCCGGTGGCACCTGAACAATCCCAAAAATGAAACGTCGTCAATGTGGACTAGGATGAGGGTGACACTCACCTTACATGCACAGTTCCTGCAGTTCTCGGGCTCAACCCACAGCTCCTTGTCCCGGTAGACCAGGCCGTTGGCACTGCACGTCCGCTCGCAGTGGCAGCCCTCCAGCTGGGTCAGCCTGGACTCTGCATAGTTCAACTGAAGATGAGCACAGAATCACCAGAGTCACAAACCTAATCAAAAGTCTGAGTGTGCATGCAGGTTACCTAACCCTGGTGCCCCTGGTCCGTTTTCACAGAGAGCTGCTCTGCTGGGAGCCACTCATTAGAAGGGCACGTAGAATATTAAGTGATCATGATTCAGCTCATGCTCCATACCTAAGGCTGTAATCTACTGAAAATGAGAGACAGGACTGACAGCCCCCACCCTGCCACTCCTCTTTTGAATGATCAGCCCCCCTCCTTTATCTTATTTCATGCTCAACACTCTCCACGGCTGTCTCCAGACAGAAGTGGTGCTTATATGACTGACAACAGTGGCACAAGCCAGTGTCACAGGGAGGGGCACAGAGGATGAGTTGCACCAACCAGGATTAACTTTCCATTTGGAAATGAGGACCAAACAACCATGTCTCCTGAAAATTATGTTTGATATCTTACTAATTTGTTTTTGCCAAGTATGTTTTGTAAGTAACAATATTGCTATTTTTTTTCCAGTGCGAAAATCCTCAATTTTTGTGTCACACGGAAGTCATGGGGAGGAGTTCAGGACTTCACTCTGCGGTTCCCATTCTGTGTCTTGTTGGGTGGTTTTGCACCAGAGGCACTTGATTTAGGGGTAAGGGCAATGTTTACTGAGTAAATACAGAATGTCCCGTCTCTGGCTTCAGGTGTCGGTTGACCATTTAGGAAACAAACAAATACACTGATATTTCCCTAACCTTAACCAAGCATTGTGAGTGCCTAGTTAAGCCCCTCACAGGGCTTGGGTAAGGTTAGAAAATATTGTCAGAGAAAACAAATGAAATATGGGGTCAGTCAACATTTTGGAATGATAAATGAACATTTTGCGACTTTGTCGATACGTTCATTCAAAAGGTTTTTCTTATTTTGTTGATGGATTTGCTGGCATTGATTCTTTTCTATTGAAGATGTGTAGAAGATGTATATTTATTTGGTAAATGTGTATAGAAGACAGGGTTGGATGAGTTTATCAACCCTGTTTTTTCTAAAAGGAGCAAAATAAGTGAGTCAGCTCCTGGAGAAAACTAAAGAAATGATTTGATACCAATTGTAGGAACTAATAGTGTTGGTAGTGTCTTGTGATCCAATCAGGTTCCAATAAATTGTCAATTATCTGGCATTGTGCTTATGCAGCTGAAACAGATGAATGTTGGATGTTGTGAGCAACAACTGTCACGTGCGTGTGATTCCCCCCCCTTCTGGTCCTCATATCCCTGTCTCTGCTCTCCAGCTTGAAAGCGCTGTATTTTTCATTGAATATATATATATAACCCACATATTTAACCAGAGTCCATTCTGAAAAGTGGGAAGGTAAAGAAAATCAAACGTTCTATTGATCGTAGCAACGTACTGTAGGTCAACTCAGCAAATGTAGGTCCACTAAAGACACTCAACACCGGTCTGCCTCCGCCCCCGCTGCTGCTCCTCTGAGACCTGCCTATGCCACAATGTCAGGAAGAGGGCTCGCTGCTAAATGATTTCTCTTCTCCATTAAAAAAAAGAAAAACATCTGGATGTCACTGAGGCATTATACTTCATATAGAGGAGTCCCGGCTGGACGTAGGAAAGCTGTGTGAGCGGTAGAAATGTGTCCCATCAAAGCCCTAAACAAAATGTTTAAAAAGCTGTTTTAAAAGGCTGGCAGGCTGCCTTGAGGCACCACAGAGGAATACCTCTCCTGTACAATGTGAGCATCAAAGGGCACAAAGGAGTCACAGGCTAACAGGCATGTATCTTCTATGGTTGATACATGAGGCAGAAAGACACAAGTGAAATAATAAAATTAGAGCTGAAGACAAAGTCCAAATGGAGGAGGACAAGGTGCATTTTTCTTTACCTTTACTATTTTTGTTTGCCTGCATGTCTGAAGCATGAAACATTCGTTTCGGGCCAACAAGCAATTAATTACATTTAATTTGTAATTTATTTCTGGCATGTCTGCCATCGAGTAATTATCATATTTAAACTGTAAAAATGGAACAAGCACACACTGAGACTCCAAACCCTGACGATACAATTAAAGGCTTCACCGATCAATGCTTCCTTAATTCTAATTAATACATGTAAGGATGTATTTGGGTTTACAGGCAGTAGGGGAATCCTTCTCTCTTGCAGTGGGGATCCACTTTTGCAACACGACTGAAGCATTGTGTAGCGACGTAATACAGCCATGGTTGTTGTTCCACGCCCCTGACCGGCAGCTGATTCGACAAAAAAACACTTTTTTGGCGAATTGGACAGAATACAATGTCATATTTTGGGAAAATAGTTCCCCAAAATGTGATTCTAAAAACTTTTTTAGCGAGAAATAGGCCATGCAGTTGCTAACTCTCTTCATTTCAGATCCACAAAGTTCCGTTTGAAAGATTTGCGTCTACTTCTATTGGATAGTCGCGTCACGTTCAATGGATTCATTTGCATAAAGATGGGCTTCGGCCAGCTTTTGGACGCCTTCCTGGAATGCTTTGCGAATGCATGCTGAAGTCGCTTGACGTCAACCATAGGAACAGAGTCGAGCACGGCATGATAGACGCGTCGCACGAAGAAACAGATCACCACAATTTGGCTTCCAAAGTCAGCCAAAATGTTGTAATAAAAATGCGTGATGTGTCATCCGGAGTTTGCGGTATGATTCACCAGTCTGTGCTCTCTCTGCAGGTGGGCGTCGGAGCAACACCTGAGGGAGTTCCAGGTTATTTAAGTCTGGATGCAGCTGGCAGCACTCTCTCTAGCTGATTTTCTACTTTGCTGAAGTGTTGCTTGTCTCCTGTTTGGTTATGCTTTCCACTCATGAATCTCTACTTATTGACACCACTGATTTCCATGCTCCATAATGGAAGGACTTAGTTCATCCCTTTAATTTGGCATCCTTTGGTTGAATTTGTTTAAATACATGTTTTGTTCCTCGATGATAGAGCATCTTCCATTTGTTCTGGCCATTTGAGCCAGGTCATAATTAATGCAATGAAGGAAACATGAAAAACTAACTTTGTTGCAAGCAACAACAAAAATCCTTCACAGCACACAGAAGAAAATCACCTCCGCCAAAACGAGGTAATATAGGGAAAGCAGTACAGGCTTCCTTCAAATATGCAAACTTACTCAATCATCCAAAACCTTGTCTCAGAGTCCAACCAACAGTAAAGACAGAAATTTGCCTCCCGGGTGAGCTACTGTAAGTCCATAGGGAGCTACTTTGGGTGCAAATTGCCGGAAAATGAAACTAGCTATCTTGCAGTAAAAACAAATATTGATACAGCTGAAGCCCTGAATCCTCTTTTATTACTAACAACACAGGATAGACTGAAAGCCGCTTTCATGACTGACACGCGAGGGAATCCACTGCAGCGAGGGAGGAAAATGTTTAACAATTCATGCTATCATTTATTTTAACAGCTATCCTAAGCAAATGGCTTACTTAAAGCTTGCATTGGTGCAACGACCATGCTCTCCAAAATGTCAGCTTTTGTTTAATTTAGAAAAACAGCCTTTGTGACAACTTACTTTTGAGATAATGCAATAAGTTATGTTACTGTGGGATGAGCGCGAGAATGGCTGGAAGATAGGCAGTGCTTACAGATGATCCGAGAGCCTGGAACATGCAGGGAGAGTTACGGTTACAGTGAGGAGAGACGTTTTCCCAGGGCTCTGAATATCTATTAGCATTAAGGAAGAGTTTATTTAATAACTAAAAAAAAAATCACAAAATCTGACAACAATTTAGACTGGACAGTGACGATATACAGTTATAAATGGTCAATTCACCCATATTACCCATTTCCAACCAGCAGTGTCTAGCAATGCAGAGAGTTGGGGTTTTATTTTCAGATTGGAGATAGCACACTTGTCTCTGCTGTCAGCCTTGCCTATTGGGATTTTTTCTTCAGTCAAAAGTAGTTTTAGAAAAACTGTTGACAGAGAGGTCTGTGGGTTATCCAGATTACCATGGATGTTACTGTCTATTTAAGAAAAGATGAAGTTCATTGCTGTAAGAACCAGTCAAAATTCCCACTTCAAATGTCACTTGGATTGTAGGCAGAAATCTGACACAGACTGAAACTATCTACGTACCACTAGAGGTAGGGGAGAGAAGTGCTATTTCTTCCGATTCATTTGGCATAAACACATGTGCGTGCTTCCAGTCGCAAACACACAGGTATAATACATGGAAATGCTTCCATGCTAATCCACACACAGCCGAGGTCATCTTTGCGTCACCTCGCCTTGACACTACGCATCACAATCTTGGGATGAAGCAATTATTCACCCCATGCTGATCTCTTCAATTCTCTACATCATGAAGGCAGAGAGCTCTGGAGGTGACTGCATCCTCCCTGTTGCGACTCGTATGAGCAATGAGGTCAGGTGGCAATAGGTGGAGGTGTGTTCATGTGAACCAAGATGTGTTGACACAGCGGTAGGGTAATGTTCTTCATTTCACCCTCATTTGCACCCAAAATTATTCTATGGCTTTTCCGCCCGCTGGAATGTCCTTGCTTCATTCACTCCCACCTGAGAGCCTTCACTCATGCACATAGAAGCACACACTTAACCACACACACAGTCATGCAGATGTTTAGTCTTAGAAATGGCTCAAGCTCACCCCTTTGGCTCCACTTCAGAATGCACACCTCCTGTTGTGCCAATGCAATCCCCATTTCCTGACACCCTTCTGAAACCTGAACGCCCCCATGTCCCATGTATGTGCGCCCCCAAACTTCTAACCTCTAGCATCTGACATTCATTAAAAGGACAGTTGCAGCAGGACAGAAATCAAAACATTATATACATAATTTGATTTAAATATATACTGTAGTTATTTCACTTATTGCCCCGTCTGTGCCCATGCTGCAGTAATAAAGACGTGTCTGCTAATGAATGTTTCACTTACATTTACTTCTATTGCAATTGTTTTCCCTTGTGTTGTCTTCTTGTGAAAATTGAAAATCAATTTTCTTACGTTTTTGTCCCTTTTTTCAACCCTTTTTTCAATGTATGTCACTTTCTTTTGACGTTTAACACTAAGTAACACTAATTTATTGACTTTTATTTTACAGCTATTTTTGGAATTTATGTTCATTTTTAGGAAATTATACCTTGTTTTGTTAGAAAAGCAGAAATAAGGAACTATTTGGAGTAAAATTAATGGAATGTATCTTGACGGATAATCACAGACTGGAATGTGTCAACTTCTACTCAATACTGCTTCAAAACCACTTCCATTTCTTTCAAATATAAATAATTGAAATAGCATGAATTGTTATTTTTCAAATAAAATTGAATAAGACACCCCAAAATTCATGAAAGTAGAGATTGTACTTGCCAAAGAGCGTTGGAATCAGTCAACTTATTTTGGGTAATTACAATTGGGTAGATAAAAAGAACACTGATATAGGAAAAACAGGCTACCCAGGCACCCAAACCCCAGAGGGTATATTAATTTAACTAGCTCCATGGTAACTGAGCTGACAGTCAAAAGCTCCAGGACAGGGAAGTAAGTGGACTTTGAGGTAGTTTACTGAACCATTATTTAAAAAGTCAAGCTCTGTTATTCTTTACTTTAGTGCATGCAATCACATTACCCTCTGTTATGATGTAAATGTATAATGCAAATTCCAAACTGTCACTGAGTGATTGCAAACTCTTATAAAACCATGAAAAAAATAACAGGACCAAGTAATTGCCGGTTTTTCCGTTCCCTCTTATTAATATCTGTTTTTGTTTGGGTCGTTTAAAACCACTTCAATCCACTCACCCCAATAATAACTGGCGGAAAAAATCATATTTCCTAAAGACGGATTAACCTGCATGTTCATTTTGTTTTTGTTTCCCAACAATAACTTCCATCTTTTTTTTTTTTCATTAAATAAAAGATACTGACTTTGGAGGAAAAAAGAACAATGTAATAAATCAAAGGATTTAGCTGTCTCTGGCTGTTGTGAAGAAGGTTGTTATTTATTCATTATCTTTTTATTTATTAATGTATTTACTTGTCAGCTACAACTGGGAGGGATATTTGTGGATCTTTTATCTGGATACCTTTATTTAACACTGACGTACTTGCCAGCATTTAGCATATTCCGTGTTTGTCGTCCACTAAACACAAAACAATGTAGCTTTGCAGCATATTAGACATTTTCCAAGGCTGTTACACAGTCTGGTGAGCTGGTGGTGGTATTTGTGTTGGAGGTTGGTCCTTGTTCTTACCTTCAGGGTCATCTTGGCCAGTAGCTCCTGAAGGTCCATGATGCCTTGCACCAGGCTCAGGAAATCGCTGCAGGTCGGACAGGCTCAACGGAGGAAAGGGAATGCACCAAAACAGAGAAGAAAAGGAGAGGAAGAGCAAGAAGGAAGCATTTAGATAGGGCAGGAGTCAGCAACCTTCACCATCAAGCAGCCATTTTAGGACACTTAAAATTAAAACATCTTTCTGGAGTCGCACAAGATATTTGGGCTTTACAATGAAGGTTACATCCTATCAAGTCTAAATTAGCTTACTAATGGGTCTAAATGAGCATTTATTACTATGGTGATGTTTTCTGTGGCCAGTTGATCCAATGCTTTGTTCTCTCTCATCCCCAGACAGATATTTTTCAACATATGCAGAGTGCTTGCCCTAGAAATGTCTTTAAACATTATAACCATATCATATTATTATAGTTTTTATTATTATTTGGAATCCATAGCTAATGCATGGAAACTCAAGAACACAATTGAAGTTTGGCAAAATTGACAGGATAAGGCGCTGTTCTGCTGAAAATGTTATTTATTCAAAAAATGACTTTAGGCCTAAAGTAAAACAATAATAAATATAAGCTAAAATGTTAAAAAGAAACTCTTTTATTTTCATATAATCTTTTGTTAAAGCCACAGGGAGCCAATGCACAGCGGCTAAGGAGCCGCGGGTTGCAGACCCTGGAGATAGAGCATAAACACTGCAACCCCCCCAAAAAAAAGATGAACAAACTCATTGCATTAGCCTGACTATACTGTATGTCTTTGGACACAGCTCATAGCAGCCAGGAGCATCCAAAAGGGAAGCCTCACACATCTGTTTACTCTTTGTTTTAGGCCTGTGTCTGGTGTTAGTATCAATAATAAAGTGACAAGGTGTGATTACATGCCTTATTGATCGGTAACAGAGACGGTGGCACAGCGGTGGCCTTGTATCTTAATCTGTTTGACAGTAAACAGATTGAGAAACAAGGTGGCTGCATTGAATCTGAATTACGGCGAAATGAAAATTACTGGAGTAGAGGAAGATGATAAAATGGAGGGAGGCTTTGTTTGTGATCAGCGGAGAGATCACCACCAGCTGACAAGTAGCTCATTAAAGTCCAAAGGCACACAGTAATAGGGAGTGTTCTTTTTTTAGTTTTACCTTTATTCTGAGCGTGTTCAAAACACCATGCACAGTATGACTGTGACATCATGATACTCACTGCGGTTAAGGTTAGGACACTGTGTAATGTAGCCGTTGGGAGCGAATATCAACTTCACATCCTGGATAATGCCCTGGAAACACAGAAGGAGGGGTGCAGGAAAAAGAAAGATAACAATGATACTCATGGATAGGCACGACCATGGGACATCTCTTTGGATGGGTTAAATGCAAAGGATACATTTTCTAGTACATGGAAAATATCCTTGAGAGCAATAGAGAAAATCCTATTTATTAGCACATAAATAGGATTTATTAACACATGACCGAATGAGAGTAATGCTACATTGACATGGATTCAGGCAGATGGTAGAAAGCAAACCGAATATTATTTTAGTGGACAAGAGCAGGACGTTAAAGTTAGGAGAGGTCGGCAGAGAATACCAGCAATGGTTACCAAAGATGGCATTGGCCGCCCTTCGGCCACAACCAGATGTTAAGTGATCTAGCCAACGAGAAGCCGCTGAATGCGGCGTAAGTGTGTACAGACTGCTAGCAGCTTTGGAAGACTAACTTACTGATACTTAGCAGGTATAATGTTTACCATGTTCACCACCTTAAGTCAGCATGTTAGTATGCTAACATTTCCTGTTTTCAGTATACAGTCAAATGTAGGCTGATTCACAAAATGAAATCCTTTAAAAAATAATCAAGACTTAGCCTAATTTCATGGAAATTCTAGAAAACTGGAAATCAGCTCAAAAACAGAAACTAATAATGACAAAAAGTTACAGTGCAGTATGTAGTTTCATCCAAGGCTTCTCTCTTGGCCAGAACAGCCAAGAGAGATTAAAAATATCCTTATTTTCGCGGTGGATACCACAGTGTTTTAGTAGTTTTTTTACAAGCTTATTGTCTATATTTTTGTAATATAATAAACACTGTTGACATTTTTGAAATTATTTCAGCTTGTGTAGGCCTATCAGTCACTTTTAAAAATACCGCGATAATGCCGAAAACTAGAGATGTTCTGATACCGATACCAGTGTCGTCTCCAATACTGCCTAAAACGGTGTACTGGGGAGTACTGGAGTTTACGCACCAATCCGATACCACATAATACAGCCCTACAGAAAATCTACAATAAAGTAGTTGGTGTTCCTTTTTTTCTGACTGTCAAACTGCATAACCCTCATGTGGTCCTCAGGTCAAAATGACCCATTTTCCTTTTTTGATGTGAAATGGGCCTCGAAATTAGCTGAAAAAAGGTCAACATTAGAAATATCAAATAACTTGAAAGAAAAAAAAAAAGCACCCACAACATTGAAGAAGTGACAAAAAATGTCAGAAAAAGCGATAATAGTGTTTCAAGTTTGACGGAAAGACAAAACAAGGGTTAATGCAAGAAAGAAAATTATATTGGACCGTCTCTACCGAAAACCGTGATTATTTTGGTCACTATAACCGTGAAGTTACAGCTTCATACCGTTACATCCACACATACAGCATCGACACCTAACTGAACTGAAGCAAATGTACTTCACACACAGGAAGAAGTAAATTGCTTACAACCGATAAGAGTTCTCTCCCTCAACAGACTGTCTGTCCATCACTCTGAATGACAGGCTCCCTGGGTGCAGGGCTGGTAAATAGAGGGCTTCATGATGACCAAAGAGAACAATCTCAGGGGAAAAAGGCACCCTCACTAATGGAAAAGGGAACGCGTTAGACACTGGGGTGCCCACACACACATCCACATACACGGGGGTAATAAAATTTCACCATTCCTTCAAAGTGGCTACTGAAAACATGCTGGAAGGACATTAGAATTCCCCACCTCTAGTTGGCATCAACTCGTCTCTGCTTTATGTGAAATCCATTTACAGTGCATTTGGCTTGCCTGGATGCATGCAACACCTGCCTCCCTTTCGAACGAAGACAGAGGGAGAGGGAGCCTTGAGGCAAGCAGGCTTGGTGCACAGATTCAGAACACACACACACACACACACACACACACACACACACACACACACACACACACACACACACACTATGAGCAGTGGATGGTGAAGAGGAGATTATCAATGTTACTCAGAATGAAAATGAGGGTGTAGATCACAGATGTCTATCCCAGTGGTGCAATATAGGGGCCATGACCACAGATCACTGTCAAAGATCAGTAGATAATTCGACTGATCTCTCTCTCTCTCTCGCTCTCTCGCTCTCACACAAAAAATGCACATCTGTTCCATGCCCCTGCCAAAACCTAGGGCAGATCCAGCACTATTCAGGAATAATATCTATGCTCCCACACTAAGACAAGTCCTATTACACAGCTGCACTTCAGGTCATACAGAATAGTGAGTTTCCAACATTTTGTCTCTTTCCAACAGAAAATTGGATTTGAAATGAATGTGGTAAAAGTGCTGACATTCACTTTAAAAGCTGCACTAATCAATATTATTTTTTGGAAATGGACTACATTAAATATTCAGGGTTTTTAAAAGTGATGACCCCACAGAGAATTATCACCAACTCTGCAGCTGTACAGAGGTTTTCTTAAAAGGTGCTCTAAGCATAGTTGGGTGACGTTACTTCTTGTTGACGTGTGTTCTGGGGACAGGCAGCTTGCGGATAGTGAGGAGACGGTTTTCTGTATATGACAATAAATAGAGAGCACCTTTGAGCCTCTTTTAACTTATAGTTTGGGGTTTGGCTGTCCATCAGAGGACAGCGGTTTCAGCGGACCTGTGAATCCAGAGCATGCTAACTGCTTGTAGCAACTAGCAGACAGACTTTAATGACCAGCCAAACAAGTACCAGGAGTTGGTAGATACTAAACCAGGGCTAAAAGACAATGGCTAGACAGAGACATGTCTTGAAACGAATACTAATTGTAGTCTTCTATGTATTGTCTACATTGGACAACTGTTAGCCTGGCCAACATTATAAGGACATACATTGATGTTCAGGTCAACATTGTGTGTGTGACTCGTTACCGACTTTTCATACATTATCCCCACACCCTCTGATTTGAGGATGATTTGGGGATTTTCTTTAATTATTATTTTATTTTAGGTTTATTGTCTGTGTGATATTGAGTGATTGTAAGTGTCCTCCAAAAATACACCCACTGCATCACAGTGAGAGACTAATACATATAAAAGGGTTAAAGTTACTACACTGTACAGCTGATGTGGATGGTAACATACTCAAAGTCAGTACATTTACATGCACACCAATATTTCACTATTAGTGCAAATATGACAATATTCTGAAGTCGATACGGGTCATGTAAACAGCTTTTTCAGATTATTGCATGTGGGATACTCCGGTATTATTCGGGTTTTAGAGGTATTCTCTGGACATGGTCACAGAGAATTTGGAATATGCATCTCAGTCTGGGGTTTTAACCACAGTTTACACCCAGTTTACGGCCTCTTGCATGTTTACTGCTTATGTTCAGCTCTGAGCGTTGCTATGGTTGCTGTACACAAACCAACCAGCCAACAGTTTGCAAGGCTGCAGATCCGATAAGGAGGAGAAACACAGCTACTTTTAAACAGGCCGACATTTTCAAGAAGCTGGTTGAAGGAATAGTGTCTTTTTTGGAATTAGGGAAAAAAAACTGAGTATTATGTGCAGGTAAACATAGTCGGTGTTTCATTTCAAAATGTGCTGGAGTAGAGAGAAAGCAATTAAAAACATGTCACTGTCCAAATACTCGCAGATGTCTAGACTAAACGCAAGAAAACGTTTTTTCATACATTTGCAGAACAAACAGATGTCTTCTGTTAAGAAAATGAAAAATTAGATACAAATAAGATTAGAATAATAACTGGTTAAACTCACGGGGAGAGGGAATGAACATAGCCAATGGGGGCTTTCACAAATGCTGTGTGTGTGTGTGTGTGTGTGTGTGTGTGTGTGTACGGTGTGTGCTTGCTTTTATGTTCACAAGTTCACTAACCATTACTGCAGATAAAAGAACCTTCACTTTGCCTGTCTGCTCACTTGTGCAGTCATAACTGCCAGTTAACTTATTATTATAGCAACAATAGGCAAGGCATATTGAGAGAGGATTATTATCCCGGGTGAAGCTTTATCCTGAGATTTTATTTTCTCATTTGATCATGTACAACATGACCTTTATTCCTTGAACTTAACCTCCACCTTTCCCAGGACTAAACCAGTGTCAACAACACTCATTAACAAGTCTGGGACGGGAGAGACACAAGGCAGATGAAAAGACAGAGGAAGACAGAGAGAGATAGAGAGAGAGAGGGGGGGGGGGGGAGAGAGAGAGATGATAATGATGGCGGTGATCTCCCCAAAGACTTTACTTATTCACATATTTGTGCTCCATTAGACAATGGCCAACTACTTCCACACAATACACAATGTTTTGATGGACAGTAATGGTTTAGCTAAGCCTGTGTCCAATATACTTTCAACAAAAGACCATGCAAAACATTGTTTGCCCATCTTGCCACCTTGTATACATTTTAACATCAATGTGCACTTCTGTTTCAATCCTGTTCAATCCACCAGCCATTTTCATATTACATCATCATATGCAGCATCCTGAGCCTTTTTTGGTAAGGTTACTATGAAAAAGAGTCATTTTAATCTCCCTAAAACAAGATTTATTGTTTATTTTAAAAGAACTATACAAAATAAAAATCACAACTAAATCACAACTTTTTTTTGCAACTTTCTCTCGTCTCCCGCAACATCATTGCAACAAACTAAAATCATCACAACTTTTATCACAAATGTTTACAAAAGCTCTGCAACAATCTCAATTGTTTCAACAGTACAAGGGGGGCGGGCAGGCTGCCCTCTTTCCCAACGATTATGGCGTTCAACTTTTTTTTTTCAAACGAGAGTCAGTGACAGTTGACATTTTGAGGTGTATTTTAGCTGCAAGTGTCCGTGGTATCGGCTATCAAATTGCACACGGGATATGTTGTGTACATGTCATTCACTGTGTAGATTACACGCTCAGATCTGAGGGAGGCATGCACTGCAGCGCAAGACTTCCTCACATTACAAGGATAGAAAATAAAATAGCATCTCGCCAGTGCAGACCTAATTCCATGGTGAATAATGATGGAGGGCAACAGTGTGCCTTCTTTAGAAATGAAAGGAGTAACATGGTAGAATCTTATTTAGCCAGAGTTTAATTTAACCATTCTTAGGGGAAATGGATGGACAAAAAATACTAAATATAAAAAGCATTAAAAGAAAATATCATGTATTTATGCAAAACATTCAGTAAGTCCAACTCCTTTCTGCAGTACATTCGGTGGTTAACTTACACCATTATTTACTACAAATAAGGAGCCTCACAGCATCATTAGGAAAATATTCAGGAATTTTGTAAGTTTTGCTTTTCATAAAGAAGTTGATATTTATTCCAAAATATGCGGACTTTTTCCAATTCCTCCCGTGAGCTTGCTTTTGCCCATTCTGCTGTTAGAGGTAGGGTAATTAACCCAAGTTTGCACTGGTGTGCTACCGGTACAAGGTTTGAACATTAGGTATGAAGGAGAAGATTATGCTGTGGATGGTCCAATGTTTACAGTTTTTTCCAACTGCTAACACATTAAAATGACATGCAGAGCCCAATTATTTACACTGATGCACAGGGCAAAACCTCTTCTCTAGTCTCACTACATTTTCTGCTTTACACACATTTTACAATTCAAAATGGCACTTTTGAAATGGTCTGGACATGGTTCTCTGCAAAAGGTACAACAATCTGACATAAAGTCACATGTTTGTCAGTTCAAAACACTGAACACACCAAAACACACCATTCAAAATGACACTACATGAGCTTATAGTCCAGTATAATATGCCATCTGGCCAATCACCTCAAGGCAATTGTTACCACTACAATAAGGAAGTAAGCACTATGAAAGGACCACAGGTGAGCACTTTTTTACTTTACTTTTAACTTTAGAAGGCCCAGCTGTGCAACAAGAATCATTTTTTTCTATATATTTTCTTTCTGCAATTTGGTTTTTAGTTATGTATACAGTTTATATATATATATATATATATATATATATATATATATATATATATACACACACACACACACACACACACACACACATATACATATATATATATATATATATATATATAAATATACATATATACACATACACACACACACACATATTCACACTGTTCATATATATTTATTATAGTTTTAGATTTTTGTTCAGTATAATGTAAATATATGTATCTACTTGTGAAAAATAAAACAAAATGTTTCAACAGCATGTGAGCATCTGGAGGAATTTTCTAAAATGTGAACTATTTTAGTATTATAGCAAAGCACTCAAGATGAGAGTGCTTTTCATTATGCCCAAAAGTTCGTAGTTGGTTAGACAAAAATCGGCTAATATGAATGAAGTGTACGTCATTTGGTGCAAAAGTTTGATTTTGATAATGCTATATGTAGTTTTGGTTGCAGTACTTCATTTTGCAGGATATATATGAGGTATTTTGTACATCAGTTTGGGTTTGTGGTTTTTGTGAATTGTGTTAAGTATTTTGATAAAACCGGCCTAGTCTACCAAAAGTGTTTTTTAGCAATTGGAAAAAAGAAAGACCTAAACAAGAGCATAAAACAAGCTAATTTAAACAACCAGGGAACAGTGGAGACACAAGACAGGCACAGGGACAGTAAACGAATTTCTCATGTCCAGGTTTGGCTTTTCCATCATTATGCTGCCTTTTGCAACATGTTCAAGCTTTTTATCATTGTCCGTTGTAGATTCATTACAGTCCTGTGGTGCATGAATCATAACACATTTCACAAAAGCACCGGTTCCAAACGAGCTGCAATGTCCCTGAGGAGTCAGCCTCCTTGGCACAATGGATTCTAGATAAAGATAATTTACTACAGTTGCCGCTTAAGATGGAGAGGCTCCCTGGAGGAGGCGGGAAGAGGACGAGGACTGTCTCAAGCCACTGTGAGGGCTCAGTATGTTTTTATTTAAAAGGCCTGGTTAGCTCCCCTTATCATTATCCTATTCCTCAGTCCTGAATGTGAAAGATTGCAGCTGCAGTTTAATTTCACCTCCTATCTCCATCTGCAGTGTTACTTTTATTGGCTTCTTGTCTCTATTTGTTCTTCTCTCGTTTCCCACCAAGTTTGTCCCCCTTCTCGGCTTTTGATATGAGAAGACGTAAGTACTTGGTTCATCCCCTAGTCTTTAGCAGGTTACAGACGGGAGAAGGTGAGAAAGTGTGAGGGGAATAGCAAAGAAGTAGCAATATAAAGTTGCACAATATGTTTTGTCTCTTTTTCTGTCTCTGTCCAGATCCGTTTCTCTGTTTATGAGTGTGTGTGCCTGGGTGTTGGTTGCCAAGTTACAGCCCAAACTCCCTGTTTAACGACATCACAACATTTCTGTTTGCGTCCAGATTTAACAAATTAGATACAAGGTGTTTCATAGACTTTTGATCGAGTTTGTTGAGTGAACCCTCAGTCTTAATGCCAGGCTAAAGTAATTCAAAATAGAGCTGGGCAACATATCCATATTGTGATATGAGACTGGATATCGTCTTAAATTTTGGATTGTGTAATACTGTAATATGGAATAAGTGTCTTAAAGGCTGCATTACAGTGTGATTTTAAGAACTTGTCAGACTGTTATAACTGTTATTGTTAATAATAACTATTATTTGCCTTTATCCACTTAGTCATTATATGAGTGGCACTCAGCCTCAGCCACATCCCCCTCACTGCTATGAGCGCATGCAGGACCCTGAGAAAATTTCCAGTGACTACGACATTGTAATTGGCATGGGAATAAGAGATTCAAAGCATGCGCTGAGCTTGTTGCGGTTCCTCTGGGAGCCCTCAGCACCTCTTTCTTGTATCTTCCACTTGGCTCTCTTCCCACAGCCTGTTGCAAATCTGGCCAATTATACCAGGCGATCATGAATTTAAAGAACATTTGTGTGTGTGTGTGTGTGTGTGTGTGTGTGTGTGTGTGTGTGTGTGTGTGTGTGTGTGTGTGTGTCATCTGCAGAGTCTTACCTTGAACAGTCCATGCTTGTGGCTGTGCTGGCCTAGCCACACTCCACTGCCTGGGGTGAGCTCCATCTGAGGAGGGTCAATCACCCGCTCATAAATCCTGGCAACAACAAATCAGAAGAGAATGGTTGGTTATGATAACGACAGACAAACACGTTTCTCTTGTTCGTCGGATTCAATACAGCTTAGTAAATTCGACAGTTTGCGTGCATGTCCTCTCCTTCTGCCTCCATAAAAGGAGTAGGTGCAGAGCAAAGGCTGCCCTCCTCGAGCATGACTGCCAGTCTCGCCCTATGGCCCTCTAAAACCGTGTTGATATCTGGACCTGGGATGCAGGCTGGATTAACCGCCCGACTCCAGACAGACAGAAACAGGCTTTGGCATTAGCAAAGCAAGCAAGGCATTTTTTCCCGGCAAAGGTGGACTTAACAATGCTTGGTGAGCTCCGACGGCAACACATTCTCACTCCCAGTGGGCCAAAAAGTGACGCTTGGTCAGGTGCCTCTTACTTTTGTTACTGACCCAAAAAGTCTCCTTTAGCATCATAATTAGACACTCTGGGTCGGGACTCTTGGCGTCACCTGATGAGACTCTGGGTCTGGACATACGTTTAACTGATATACAGCAGTGGAACAAGACAGTGTGCCACAAAGCACTGCTTGGTCAGCTGT
This sequence comes from Etheostoma cragini, assembly GCF_013103735.1. NCBI lineage: Eukaryota > Metazoa > Chordata > Actinopteri > Perciformes > Percidae > Etheostoma > Etheostoma cragini. The sequence goes on from NC_048407.1 coordinate 30,342,123, forward strand.
CTCTGGCATTTGTTTCTGAAGCGAAAAGTCTTCTTTAGCATTATAGTTAGACACTCTGGGTTGGAACTCTTGGCGTCACTTTATGACGCTCTGGGTCACAAGAGATAACACGCAGGACAAGAACCAGAGTTAAGTAGCAAAGAAGGTGGGTGTGGTTACAGATTGTACCTTTCAGAGACACACACTCGAGACAAAAACAGGACTGGAACTCTGGTCTCCTGGGTGAAAGACCTGTGCTGTTTCAAGCACCTTTAATGCTACGTCACCTCACAGCGCATCAGTCGGGCTGCCTCTACGCCCGATGCGTCAGTATCCGACGCTGAGAGCCACTGACCGAGCGTCAGTATTTTACCAGTTGGAAGCGAGAACAGCTTGCCGGTGAGCCTCTGTCAGGATGTCAAAGAATAATGTGTACTCACTAGTATGAGAGGAGAAAACCTCCTGCGTCTCTTTGCATGCGCCTCTCCATGCAGAGAGACATTCAGAGTAGCAAGCCGATTTTTCTCTTGTTCTGTTTCAACTTCATTAAAATGGTTTTACATTCATTCATTTAGTACTTGCTTTGATCTTTGACAGAGGAATTGCAACAATGACTTCAACAATATGGTAATGCACTTCAAAAAAAGGTAATTGTCACAATGTTGAAGAGTCGTCACAGAAAAGAAGAAATAAGTTGTGCAAGATAAAACATCTTGTTAGGGGTGGGGGTTGGATCCAAAACAGAGAAGGAGAATTGGAGATTGGAGATTTGTCAGACAGAAGAGTCAGCAGCTGGGCAGGTGATTGGTTGTGATATGGGACCGTACCAATCCTCTTTACATACTGTGCATAACAGTCATTTATTAACGCTTTTGGCTTATATTTAGAGCTCTTTTACGCAGTATATTTTTTTGATTAACACCAAGTGAAATGACTCCCTGTAATGTGAAAAGATGGCTGATGCTGCTAAGCCCTTGCAGCTCTGTAGCTTTCAAAGGGTTTGTCAGCTTTTGGTTGAGATTGGCCTGCCCATATGGTTGACTATTAATGGCTCTCCCGAACCCCCCCTATAAAACCATGGGAAATCATGACCACAGTACCTGCCTGACAGGTGGCAAGAAAATCGGCTTCATTGGGATGTCCATATGTTCCTGCTGCATGTTTACTGTAAGTTACATCAAATTAGCGTGCAAAGATGTCAACTGTATGAGCTTAATAAGCTGAAAGCATAGCAGAGTTTAAAAGTGTTTTCTGGTGTCAGGCTGTCAAAGACTATTTAAAGGCATCTTTAATTCACAAGACTATGTATGTAATTAACCATTTCTAAACAGTCATAAAAATGAGACGTTCACTGTGAAGATCATCGTTCTCTGCCTGCGCCTATGGTGCATTTGATTGTGACAAAAATATAGTTTTTATAAATAATTTGTCATTGTCAGACCAAGAGAGACATAGATTTTTAATGGCGTGCTATTTGCGAAATCTAAATATGAAACAAACAAAACATCCACAAGGTAGTTTCCTTTAACTCTATAAAAAAAGCAATTTTCCTCCAGCGAGCGCATGAATCAAGTATAAAACTGGCTGAAGTTGTTATCTGAGTCACAGTAAAGTCTCTTTCATAAGAAAACAATCCCACACATTAATTATAGTTTAGTATAGTTGCACATTCTCTACTTTCTATTTCTGAATCTTCCTCTTTTGAATATTTGTTCTATCTTATTTATTATTAATTGTATAGTCTGATATGTTGCTGCTGTAGAACCCTAATTTCCCCTTTTGGGATCAATAAAGTATATTTATCTATCTATAGATCTGATATTTATTGTATATAAATACTTTTTTCAAATAATGTTCTTTAATTTCTTCCATTGATATTTTTGTAAAGAGCATTCAAAATGTGCACACACATTAATTGATTTATACTTTAAGTGCTGCAGTGCCTCAATGGTGTTTATGCTGTGTCAGTCTGATTTCCCACCTGCTGGGCGAGCTGTCACTGCAGTAGAATGTGGAGGTTATGGGACTATACTTTATTCCGTCTCCCCCGACCTTTCTGTCTATGCTTCCCTCACTTCCCCCCCCCCTCCTTCCTCTCTCATCAGCAGCAGTGAAGACGGATTTTCACACAGGCGACATTGGAGAGAGTGGCAATGCCAATTAGAATAGCGGTGTGCTCGCAGGCATATTTGCATTCCATCAACAGTTAATTAAAGAGGACATTCACCAGTCACTGGATATTAGGAATAACAGAGATCTTCTTTCACAAAGGTGCAGGGTCTAGTGCGAATCAGCTACAGTTTACAACCCAAAGAAAAGAAAAGAATGATAAATGAATGTCTTGACAACATTTTACATTCATCATAAAAACAAGACAACATTTTCTCACATACCATAGTGACATCTAGCCATGCTGGTTTAATTGGTTTAATTTGTCCAGGTTTTGAGATGTTCATTGAGATGTAATTTGGGTGAACTGACCCTTTAAAGTTAAAATAATAACAAATAAAAGTGTCAGTCTAAATATTTTTTGTCAATATGTATGAGATTTTTAGCAAAAGCCAATTAATGTTCAACAATTCCCTATGCATGAGAGATTCACAAAAAATGATTGGCCATGTAAATCAGCATTACTGTTTTGGTTTCATCTCATTGATAACAGCCTCAACGTTAACTGTTCTCTCTCCCACAGCCATATCAAAGCTGTATTAAGTCACCACTTATGCGGAATGAACATTTAATGGAGAGTAATAGAGCAATGGAACAGGATGGAGCTGTTACATGAAGAGCTGAAACCAACCACCATGCTCTACAGTTGCGTCCAAAACTACTTGTGGCATGTGCAGCATAAAATGAAATCATGGTTGCTCATGGCTTGATGGAACAAGTTCAATTATTGACAGACATCTGATTAGAACAAAATGAGTAGACAGTTAATCTTGTCTGCTGCCCCTGAATCAGGGCGGTAGTACTCGAGTCCGGACTCGGGACACAAGGTGCTTTTCTGTCGTCTAGGGCTCGTTGGTATTTGGACTCTGACTTGTCTCGGACTCAGGCAATGGACTTGCTAAATATTCTAGTTGGTCTTGACCTAGTCCAGCACTATATTCTTTTTGTCTTAAAGTAACTTCCTCATTTCAAACAAACCCTTTGATGTGTTGTTCTTGTTCAAAAAACAATTATCAGTTTAATTCAAAATCCATCTAGAACAGACAGGTTACAGCTGGCTGCATCATATCCCGCAATCACCAGGTATCAATCATTTTCATTTTGGCTAGAGACATAATGTCAGCAAACACTTTGTACTATGAATTCTTCAAGACAAGTAAGTTCAAGAATGGAAACATTTCCACTTTATAGGATCAAATTAGGCCAAATTATTCCCTTGTTACTCTGCACTCAAGCAAAAGGACTAATCAAGACTCTATCTCGATTAGTCCTGGTCTTGGACTTGTCTTAGACCTGACAAAAGTGGACTTAACTACAGCCCTGCCAGAATTCTAAGACCTGTAGTATTAAACCCCACTTGCTGTCTTGACCACGGTTTAGGTCAGGGCTATTTAATTACAAATATAGTTAGGTCAGCTTTAAAAACCATGAAATGTAGATCGTGTGTTCCGACGACTGCGGCAATATTTTACCGTCTCATTTATTTTCTCTGTGTACCACGAGTGAATTTGGCAAGAAAACAAACTATTATACGTGAGAAAGGGCACCCTTAGTTATATATGATATGAATGATCTGGTTCTGCTGGACCACTAAGGGGTTGCAACTGGGAATGTTGCCCGCGGGGTGAACAAGTGAATACGCCGGTTAAAATCAAGCAGGACTGAAATCTTTAAGGATTATAACGTGGGATTAACAGTGGCACTCTACTATGCCAAATCCCTTTGCATCTACGGCACAGTAGAAAGAACATCAATAAAAGCTTGTTGGACATGGAGTGGCTAGCAGCCGATACATGATACAGTGGAGCCAGATGAACCAGACTCATCACTTCATCCCTAAAATAGGACAGCCCTGCTCCAATTTTACACAATTTTACACTGCTACTCTTAACCTTTATCAGTGTCTGTGTGTATGTGGATGTGAGTGTGTGAGAGAGAGAGAGAGACACCCACATCTTGATACAGAAGAAAGAAACAATCATGAGCTAAAGCTACTTGGCAATCCCTCTGAATCACTGAGAATAAAGGCTGAAGCAAAGACCCTGAGATGTGGAATGTGTTGCATTTTGGCCAGCTGGAGCTGTTGAAGCACTGTATAGCTGAGACTGAATAAATCCACATCTTGCTACATAACACATATTTTGTTGACAGTCCTCTTCATTAAACTGCCAGGCCTTACCGTTTCCACCGATTTACTGACTGAATTGAATAACTACATTTAATCTTGGGCGGTCAGGATTTCATATATCCAACCAAGCTGGCTGTTTCCCAAGTTTGTCTTTAAGCTAGAGATAAGAGCAAATACATAAAGACTGCATAAAGCCACTAATGCCATCCAAAGCCATGTCCAGCATGTCAGAAAATTCCAAAAAGGAGAGCTTTCTTTTTCAAAAGTGAGACACAATATTTAACTCTCTGGCAGCCTTCATGGCTCTCCTTCAAGAGAACAATCTCAATCACGGCCTTCATTATTTACTCTGCCAATATCTGTCAGCCACACTAAACTCCAGACACTTCCAATTTTCCACCAGTTGAGCTTGAGACATTTCCTGTCATGAATGTGTATTTCCTCTGCCAGAGAGATGAAGACAGGAATCAGGAGTCCCTTTTGAATCACTTGCCTAACCAGGGGTCAAAATTCTCAAAGCTCTCCGTTTACCCTCCGCCAAAATCACAGGCTGAGATATGTCACGTCACTGAAGGCGACAGAAAGCTAAAAAAAGGCTGTCCTGTATGCTGTTAATGGATCCAAAGGTATGTATACTGTAACTGGGATTAGGGTTTGATGTAAAAAAAAAAAAAAAATGTATGACAAATCTTTTGAAACTTTTCTAAACAGTTTTCAAATTGATTTGGATTTAAGTTGTTACCCTAACTTTAGAGTACTTTCAAGAATTTGATCACATTTCAGAACTTTAACTCAAGATATGCGAAGGCCTGTGCGACCCTATGATGCTCCGAAACGGATGTTAGAGGCATCAGAAACATCGCTGCACGTGAAGCTAGTTGACATGTGACTTTCTGCTGAGCCAGCTCAGACTGACATTAATTATGATACCAATCTAGATTTGGGTAGTACAGGGTCCAAGACAAAACATACCGTACACTGGGTACAAATACAAATGTGGACGGATACAGATTGGACATATTCTGAATAAAATGTTCAATAATTAACATGAGACAACCTTTCCTTTGTGAAGACAGACTGTGCCCTGGTAATTATAATGTGGTCATAATAATTGGGCTATTTCTCACTTACTGTCCATTTGCTGAGACTGGATATAAATTCTGGCTCATTTGCAAATGTGAATCTACTCTGCTGTAAAAAGAAAGCTATTCGGATCCCCTTCTTCTTCATGCTAACCAACTGTATATTTTCATATTCTTCTAAATGTGTCTGCCTACATACAATGACTGCAATAAATCTCAATCATCTGCATTACAGTGGACGGATCCGAGTTCAGTGACTTTACAAACCAGGGATACTATATAAAACATAGCTCTCTTTTCCCTTGATATACAGTGTTAGTGCCTGGCATCACAGGGACTGCTTGTGTAATAATTACAATTCTAGGTAACACCTCTCTGACAGCAGTGGAAAAGGTGTCGTTGCAGTGTAGAGTCCTTTTTAAGCATTACAGCAATTCACAGTATCTATCTATAATCTAAGTGTTGAGCAGAATTTGGAGTTCATGTGTGTGGTGGGTTCCATTGTATCAAATATACACACACACACAAATGTACACATTTGTTCATGTCAGATAATGCTACAAAGACAACATGTCAATGGACCGGGAACGTTTTCTGCATTAACATTTCAACCATTACTGGCTTTCAGGTATGAAGTTTGAGGTTTTTTTCTATGTATCTTTCAACCTGTCCTTTTGTAGCCTATGCATTTGTGATGTCCCCCGTCTGTTTTCCTTTTCATGAAGCACTTTGTAAGCCCAGGTTTGAAAAAAGATCCAGAAATCCAAGCCAGCTTAAATTTTCAGAGCTGCGGGCAATTGTGCAGAACAAATAACTTTTTTTGTCATTCTGAAAAAGACAAAACAATGCAAAGGCTATGGGCTCTATTTTCATATTAGTTATTTCCTAACCCTGATATTTGCTTTGCCGATCTGTGGGGTTTGTGTGTGCCTAGCACAGCACATTGAGGGGAGAGGTGGAAGGAAAAGTTAAATGCTTATTCAAATGAGACCAACTGGGTGAACAAGGTCAATTATTGGAACTCTTTAACCAGTGGATGCATTTAAATCGGCATTAAAAATGAATGTTGCGAACGTCGATAAAGCCGCCTGCATTTATTTAGAAATTAGGCTATTTGCTGCTTACAGCTGTGCAATACTGTGTAGAAATCTTATTCAGTTCATTAAATCCCTGCAGCCATCTGAAGGCAGCAGAACAGATACTGTACGTGTGATGAATCTGCATCAAGAGTGGACCTCTATGGAATCCCATTAAAGGAAGATGTAACAGCCACAACAGCATGATGTATCCCTGCAGGTGTAATGGAACCATTTGAAACAAGAGACTTCTCCCATTATTTCCTTTTATGGCAAACATCAGACTTTAGTTTCTTTTGGACATGTATCTGTAAGAATGAAGACATCTACAGAGGTTTATCCAAAGTTTAATTCACAGTGGGGTGCAAGCGATTCTTTAAACGTGATGGATGACAAGCTCAAGGACATCATTGAGGCTCGTGATTGCTACGTGAGCTGATCCAGAAGTGGGGAGATAGATGAATATGGCTGTCCAATGAAACTCAATTACTCTACATCTATGCACAGGTTGCTTACATGTTTCATAATATGGAACATACTCAAGCTGCGATAAAGCTGCTCGGTAAACCCTAGACAATTAGTCAATTCATATGTTAATTGATGATAACAAATTATTTGAGAACTACTTGCACATCTGAACAAACATTTGTCATTTGTCAAGCTTCTCAACTGTTTGAATTTCCTGCTTACTTGCCTTTCTTTGTCTATGTGATAGTCAACGGCTTACGCATGGTAGATGTACATGTGTTTTGGACAGAACAAGCATTGAGAAGATGTTCTCATAGCCTTTAGGATACTGATCAATATGTTTCCTCATTCTCTGATATTTTCCAGAATCAAGAAAATTTGATTTTATCTGTGTTGAACATGGACGGTGTACGGAGCCCCGGAGGTGATATGGAGGGAATTAAAAAAAACGAAGAAATCAACCCATGTATGAACAGAGTTTCATTTACATGTTTTGATTTGCGAGATCTCGCAAATGAAATTTGAGATATCGCAAGTAAAACTCTTGGGATCTTGGTATCTTGGGAAACAAAGTTGAAATCTCGAAAATTAAACTCGAGATATTGCAAAACAAAGTCAAGTTCTCGCAAAAGTGCTTGTCCCCAGTACATGTTTATTTCCTCTGTACTCCGTCTACATTCCAACGTGCTTAATTTGGAGAGCCTGAGATACTGTAAAGAAGATAGAGGAGATGTTCTTAATAAGATATGGACCCTGTACTGAGATTCTTTAAAGTGCAGGCGGCAGATGCCTTTTAGTGTCTGACTGTGCACATACTGGTGTGGTTCTTTTTGTTGTTGTCCATCTCTTTCTTGCACTCTCTAATGTCCACTTCTTGTCCTTTTGACAATAATTCTTTTTTGTTATTTAATAAAACTAGGTTTGACCAAATTCTGATGCACTAGGTTCTGTTTCTTGTGTATTTGTAAAAGCAATAAACATATTTGAAAAGAAAAAAAAAGAATCAAGAAAAATCATTAGTTGTAGGTGCTAGTGACGTGGAAGTGGAATAATGTGCTGTCGTGCTTTCTTGCTCTCGTCTTTTCTTGACTTTAGTGGCAGCACTACTGTAAATTCAGGCAGTTGTCACTGAGGCTCTGCAGCATCTACTTCTAAAAGGGCATCTGTCAGTCTCTCTCATGCTTCCTAAGTGCAGCGAATGAACCGCAGTGTACCAGCTTCACTCAAACTGGAGCTCTGCCACCCACAGTGGTTGAAAGACGGCAGCATTATGCTCTGAGATGGCAGGACTGCGGTTTGACTCAATACTCCCATTCACTGTTAAATCCAGTCTTTGTCGTCATAAGTAGAAGTGAAAGACCTAGAAATTGGAGGAAATATGGGCAAAATTGAATATTTTGAACATGTTTTAAACATATTGGCAATATGTGAAGCAAAACAAGCCTATAGCAGAAAAAGAGAAAAGGTAAAGTTAATCGAAAAGAACTAGAGCATCCCTAAGCCCACTGAAAAAAAAGAGAAGAAACTATTGCCTTAAACTAGAGCATATCCTATTAAGATGGCAGATGTATCATGTTTAATGGATAAAATAACCCACATTCCTTTACCCCCGGTGCAGGGTATGGGACTGGTTTACCTACAGTATGTAGATGAAGATAAGATGAGTCTAATCTGGATTTGTCACCCAATTCCCACAGGAACTGTAAGCCTGCTTCCTTTCTGTCTTAGATATAGTAATAACTTCACCTCGACAATGAGCTTATCTGATAGAAGTGCCTGTCCTGTACTGATAAAACATGACTACAGTAGCTGCAGATATATTCTAGGTAACAAGAAAAGAGGCTGGTAAACTGAGCAAGTATATGCTATGTATGTGTGCGCCCCCCCAAGTCTCCTTGTCGCAGGAAGCTCCTCCTTTCCTCTAGGGCTGCAGAATTAATCGCACTGTTATTGAAACCGCAATATGGACTAGTGCAATAGTCAAATTGCATGGGCTGGAAAATATGTGTCAAAACGTTCTGAGTTAAGTATCGTGGTGACATCCCAGCATAAAAATCAATATCCTACAGACTAAAGAAAAAGTATCTGCTCGGTACAGATCTGCACAAAAATCCCACTATAATCATTTCATTATAATACATTTCAATGAAAATGAGAATGATACAAAAGTGATCATTCCCTCCAATATTGTGAATAACATCAGTCAAAATAATTGCAATTAGATATTTTCCTATATTGTCGAGCCCTCTTGTCCTCCTCCTCCTACTCTGTGCCACCAGGGGCCTGAGATGGGGCGTCTGCCAGCATGATGTGGGTTGGACCCCACTGAGCTCTACGCAGGGGGGCTACAGTAATGATACACTCCATCACACTTTACACAAGACAACAGTAAATCCCAGACACAATACGGCTATTAGGGAGGACTTTGGCCTCAAATCTGCTCCTAAAAAGAAGTAAAATACTTGAGCAGCAGAACAAATGGAGGCTCAGGCAGGGCCAACGGCCACAGAAGGCTGACAGCGTTTGGCTCACGGATCATAACAGTAATACCTTGCCTCGGCAAAGCAGGAATATAACAAAAACAAATAGAAAAAACAACATGCTCCATCACCGTCATGACCCCACTTTAAATGCGATAAGGGATCTTTGTTGCATGTCATCCTTTGGTATAGTACCCATGTTCTCTATAAGATTTAGACCCATTGGCCATGTTTAGTGTCAATGCACAAAGTAGTGGGTCTTTTATAAAGCAAAGCCAAAAAAAGCAGACTTGACACCTTCAGCCAGAGAGGGCAGTGAAACGTTAAAAGCCTGGTGTTAAGCGACTCTTTACTGATGGAAGCATTTGTGTCTTACATGGTTATTTTATATGGAAGTTTGATTTTAGTAAACTACTATTTATACTTCACATATACTGCAGAAAACAATGGTCTAAAATTATTATTATTATTATTATAGTAGTCTAATAGGGTAAATAACCTGACCCAAGCTGGCATTAAACGTTCAAAAACACCCTCACAGAAACCCTTTGGTTGAAGCATTTTTGAATTTGACCGGTTGTGTTATTTTACTGGCCCATCCCCTGATCCAGATAAGTCATGGCACAAACAAGAAGCATATGGCCATTGTGATCTATAAACCTGGCTACATGCGAGTACCGAGTGGTAGGCGAAGCGTTTGGGGTCAGCAAGACAACTGTGAGTTTATAGTGTGTGCAATGCCATATGAAAAGGGATGATGCAACGGTATACACCTAGCTGGACTGGATGAGATCTCGCTGCGTGCACCTTGTGCCACAGGTGTAAGGCGGAATAGACGGGACTCATGTCCCGTTTAGACCCTCTGCTGAAGGGTGAAGGGCTCTAGTCAACAGCCAGGGCTGGCCACCAATCGTATTACTACAGGCTGTAGCAGACGATCGTTGCATGATAAGGGACATTTGTGTTGGCTGTCCCAGCAGTGCGCATTGGGCGCGGTCTGCAACACTTCTGGCCCGTACAGGTGCGTCTGTTTAACCATAAAATGACCTAAAACCTAATCTTCATTCATCATTTAATCGGCAAATAAGGCTTATTGCATATCCCTGTGTATCGATCAAGAGAAAATCCGATGAAACCAAAACGTATAACTTTGAGTCGATATCCATGAAATTCAAACTAATTTTACTGTCTTCACAAGGCTTTTTTTCTTTTTTGATATCACTTGATTTGCATAAAAACATGTGGATGGAAACAGTCTGATCATGAAACTGCATTCCCCGATCTGTCTCCCCATGAGTCCTGTCTGTCTTTTGTATGTGCTATCAATTGAAAGCAAAACATATATTATTGTTGTCGTTTTGTAAAAAGGTATGAAACAATAGATATCAACTAGGCCTAATAGGTACCAGCTTAAATTACTTAGTAATTACCAGATCAACCTTCAAATCAGTTTCAGGTGTTAAGCACAACCTGATGGAACACTACCAGAATGGCAGCCTGATGGTAGAGGTTTGTTGGTGTGGCTTTACTCACCAGTGGAGCGCATTACAGAAAATCAATTAGAAAAAGATAGTTTACCACCACCATTCATTGACATTTAAAATGTTCCTTCATTAGGCTGGCTAGGGCAGGAAGAGTAATTACTGGACAAACCTGTATGAGCTGCTGCACTGGAACTGCAGCCACCCATTGATCTAAACGTCGAGTTGCCCCATTGATTAGAGACCCAAGGGCCACATAGAATTTCCTCTGTGCTTTTTTTGTTCTCCGGGTCCTGTGAAGCTGTGACAATACAACCACCCGCTCAAACAAAAGAGCTTTTTGGTTCTGACATGCTAACCATATCTCGAGCCCAATGCTTGCCAAGGACAAGGGCAAAGGTGTCAAGTTTACAGAAAGCATCATGAGGTAAATTTTAACCCAATTTCAACTCATTAGCATTCTTTGTGCAGAACATGCCTCTTAGCTGGGGCGTCAATGATCAGGTAATGAAATAATGAATGTTTGCTGCTCTGCTGAGCAACACTGGCACTGCCCTTCACAGGAAATTAAAACGTTACACCTGAATTGCTTATTTGGGGTAACATTTCAAGTTCTTTGTGCGTGGCTCAACTCTGACGTAAACCTGCCCATGCATACATCATTTAACACATATTATGTATTACAAAAGAGCATTCTTATTCTACACGTATGTTCTTGACTGATGCAATGCTTTGCTTCAATAATTTTTTATTACCTCCTAATACGTTATTGTTTGGACAAAACACCAAGGCAAATTCCTTGTTATGCGAAAACATACTTGGCAAGAAAACCTCACTCTGATTCTGATTCTACTTCGGATGGAAAAAGACAAATGGAAAACGGTCAATGGACAGGAAGATGGACAGAAAGCAAGAGAATTATCAGATGAAGTTAAGCTTCATTGCAACATCATCATTATTCTAATGTTCCATTCCGGTCTAACAACCTTGTTCTTGTCCTAATGATAGTTTTGGCCGGCCTGATGAGCTGCTTAGAAGGTTAAAAAAAAGAATGTACCTTCCAGCTCACTGGCTTCTTTAATGAGCAAAGCAGAATGTCATTTTCTGGCTGCTGGACAAAAAAGCAGTACGAGTCGAATCATTATGAGATCTTTAAGGTGGAGAGCTCCCAATGTCTCTCCTCCTTCATTAGCCAAGTGTGTAATGAAACAGGCAATATTTCATAACCTACGTCAAACCGCACACTTCACTGACACCAAAATGAATGGTCTGCTATCATCGGCTCCACAAGATATTACACAGAACACAGAATGCTGATGTTTAAAATACAGAAGCTTTAGAGGATAAGAAACGGGTCTAATGTTTTTCAGATGACTAAGGTTCCCAGTGCCATCAGTCACACCTTCTGACATTAGTGTGCAAATTAACAGCATCAGGGATTGGAAAGATAGAGATTTTTTTTTTTCGGAATGGTTAAGAAAGCGAGAAACCGTATGTCTAAAATTGAGAAAACATGGTAACAATAAATGCATTTTCACATCACATTATCTGCAACATAATTTTCACACAGTTTGCATTCAGAAAAGTCTGTTCCCAGTTTGTACCCATTTCACAACATTTTATCAAACTGTTGCAACAGCCATCAACACTGATAGTCAGCTTTTTTGAAGACTAAATTAGGACATTACTCAACACAACCACCGTGAGAGAGAGAAAAAGCGGATGAAAGAGGAAGCCGGGAGAGCTAAAACATTTAAGAGATTTTTAAAGCAACACCACACCAACCACTTCACACCAAACCTGAAATGTAATGCAGACGGCTGAGTGTGACTTGAAAACATGCTGCAATGAGTTCGAGGTTTGAAGAAAAAAGAAAGGACTGGGTGGTGACAGTTTATTTTGAATGAAACCAATAATAGCCCCTCTTTCAGACACAAAAGCAGCTTGTTAGGCCACGAATACATCTTAAACATTGGTATCCTTGGATGATTTTGGGCCAAATGTGATGAATAATGTAGCTCAGACTACATTGTTAGTCAAGCATCTGGTTAATGCAGGCCACGTAAACACATCTTCATTACCATGTCCACATGCTGTTTAAGCATCTGCTCCTCTAACTGTGGCTCTAAAAGTGTCCATTGGCCTCAATCAGTCATTGTTCAACAGACTGAGGTACCAATCGGTGCTAATTGGTCTAATTAGACATCACATGTCGATTTGCTAAAGGAAATATCAGGTCTGATTGGCATCACATGTGGCATATTGTTACTTTTAAGGCCGTTTTATGCTTCTGTGGAGGCTCCACGCAGAGCTTTCGCCGTAGCCTGCGTAAGTGGCCTGGTGTTTATACCTGCATATAGTAGTGTGTGTGTGTGTGTGTGTGTGTGTGTGTGTGTGTGTGTGTGTGTGTGTGTGTGTGTGTGTGTGTGTGTGAGAAGTGAGAGTGAAGGCGAATAGCATCAGCGAGAGTACTGACTCTAGAGTTTTATTAAAGGGAAACAACATGTCTCCCCTGTGCTTTGTGACCAAGGTGAGCCATCTGAGTTAAATCTCTCCTTGATTTTGTGTTTATGGAGAAGGAGAATCAGGAAATGAGTCGTCAGAAATTCAACTCTACCAAGCAACGGCCAAGACATGGGCGTTGCCGCGATGGGTAGTTACATTTTTCGAGAGGCGCACGCCATTCAGCGGCGTAGGGTCCGGCGTGGACACAGTTGGGTCTGCGAGGGAACGTCGTTGATTCAATGCAGAAGCATAAAGCAGCCTTTAGGCCCAAAAGGTGCCGGTTTTATTTGCTTTTTCATCTAATGATATACAGTCGTACTATCTAAAATCTTCAGTCAGTAAAGAACTGCACTGCAACTCATGAAAATATGAAGAAATAAGAAGGCAACAAATGTTACGTAACAAAATAAAAAGCATGCAAATATAGCATTATTTGTACTATTCTTAGAGTCAAAATGCTATGAGTTAACAAGCTCACAGTGGCAATGTTAACATGTTAATTCACACTAAAAACAATGGGAATGTCATTAGTTTTGCAGGTCATAAACCAAGGGCCAGTCACAACTTCAACCTGATGATGGCACTAGATGGAGAGTGAAGGGATATCTAAAGTTGTTATAATTCAACAAGAGAGGTGCAAAAGTTTCTCTCCCAAATGCCATTCTATACTTGTAGAGAAAATTAACTCAAAACCACAAATGTCAGCTCATGATGCCACTAGATGAAAAGTCTGTAGGGTACATCTCATTGAAACAATATGTCTCTATCAAATTTAATGACAGTCCAGCCAACAGTTGTTGAGCTATTTCAGAGTGGACAGAAGTGCTAGACAGACCTGCTGATTGACCAACAGTTTCTTTGGGGTTATCAATATATTAACCATTAACACACATACCCCATAATGACTCTGTAGGAAACCACAGAAGCGTAAATACTCTAGGTTTTACCATCTGAAAGATATTTACATTTTACTCTGTATTAGACAGATGCTTGACTTAAGGCTTTATCAATATATTTGAGTCTTTGAAAGCCTTAACCTTGAATAATTCGGAAATAAAAAGTCAAACCACCTATGTAAAGTGAGGCATGACTGAGTGAGGCATAACACAAAGCCTCACTGAGCCGCTGACTTGACACTAAACTGCAAAAAAGTGTAAATAAGGCACAATTGTTATTCAGTTATTCAGCTTATTCCTAAGTAAAACTGTTGTTGTAATACCCACGTTCTCTCAAAAACAAAAAGTTACAGCAGTGAGAATACAATAGTATGCACACAAAAAAAATGTGCATTTAACATAATCTTCATACTTCAAAAGGAGCTGTAGCCTCAGACAATCGGGAACAAAAACAAAAGGTTTCAGTTTCCGTAGCTCCTTCTACACATGCACTGCAAACCTGAAATTATGACGACATTACCCGACTAGAACTGTGTGTGAGAATGCTAATGTCCGAATCTAGTTGGATTGTACATCAAATGGTCGGAAGGAAACAAACTTCTGAGGGTAAATAACAACGAACAAAGACGGCAAGACCAATGTCTAACTGGAGAGAAAACAAGACTCTGGAAGTTCTGTCAGTACAGTCCAACACTGAAACGAGACAAGGAGAAGTTTTGTTTTGAAACAAAATGTTGAACTGAGCTTGTTCTAATATTCCTCCTCTTTGTCCAAGACTCTCTCTACCAATTAATCAAAAATTCTACTTTTTCCTTAATCTCGCTTTAGGCTAGAGACAGACATTATACATAGTGACAGACACAACAACAGACATTTTTATAATGCCCTCTATATCCCTTCGGTCTTTCAGAAATAATGTTCTAAACATGTGTGTTTATGAATGTGTTATCTCTAGTGGATGTACTGTATATGTCACCAAGAATGTGGCTGTGCACTAACCAGAGCAAAAGCATGACCTGCGGATGCATGAGAAAAATGTCTGGATACGATTTTTGTCCAGAGCAGTCTCCATGACAACTGAGGAATTCCATCTGCAAAGAAAGACTTATGGTTCCGAGCTTTTTCCTGAGCTTTCAACTGAATTTAACATTTGGCATGTCCCCAGTGGATGAACCCCTTCCATTATAGTTGTTTTATGAGCTAAAATGTCAGAGTTATCTAATTAGCAGATTACAACGTTTGCTGGGCAAAGTGCCTAAAGTGGTGCTAACCGTTAGATTTTAATGACCCTCTGACCTTTCCTCTAGCATCATCTTCTCGACCAAAAGTATTGTTTAGGCCGGGCCTAAGACTCTGAGTACAGCCTTCAGTGTGTTGTTCAAATTTTGGAGTTTTTTTGTACTGTGGGTGCCTTAGATTTGTAGTCATGGTTAAAAACCAATTCCAGTATACAGACCTGGCAGGCTGGGAAAAAAACAGAAAAAGGGGTGAGTAGATCTTGAGAGGGGGTTGCTTTGGTTTCAAGCCCACATATGTGCTGTACCCCAAAGGATGGAGCCAACGAGGAGAAACCCGTTACTTTCAAGTCAAGGTCGGCTTTTATACCACATCGGAGAATCCCACATGCAGCAGAGTCCCGGATAAACTGGATGCTGAATAAAAAGCCACACAAGAGGGGCGAAGGAGCTG
This sequence comes from Etheostoma cragini, assembly GCF_013103735.1. Classification (NCBI taxonomy): domain Eukaryota; kingdom Metazoa; phylum Chordata; class Actinopteri; order Perciformes; family Percidae; genus Etheostoma; species Etheostoma cragini. The sequence continues at coordinate 30,358,076 of NC_048407.1, forward strand.
GAAGCAGGAACTGGAGAGCACCGAGGGCAGCAAAAGGCCCCTAAAGGATAACACCAGACATGAAATAACCTTCTGCATATTGGGGAAAACCACGTGGTTGAAAGTGACAAGCAGAGCCAATGTCATTACTTTGATTAGCTATTCAGGTCCAAAACAAAGAGCTGACGGAGTGTGTGACGAGGGAGTATTTTCTGGGTGTTTGCCACTAATTCAATTAAGGAAATTTGGAGATTGCAATTACATACTACCGTTATGTAAGCATCTGACCTTTTCCAGGCTCCACAGTGATAATACTTCGAGTAATGGCACTCAAGTGTGTGAGTGGGTGAGAAATGACCCACACTAACTTGAGTAGGTTCCAATAAAATGCATTTCAATATGACAGGTGGAGGAGGTGCAGGACTGTAAAACTCATCGACTCTATAAGAGGGAACACAATGCAGCCATCATCTCACTTCCCACATCCAAACGCTGTGACATTTTGAATTCCAAACACATCTTTATTTCTAAATGTCTGGGTTTTTCATTGAATACTCCTAAAATGCTGCCACAGCAAAAACAGAAAGTTTATTTTTCATCTGGTTAGGTAAGTTGTGGGTGTTATTTTTCTCCACAGAGCAGCAGGCAGATAGAACAACAGTTTTTGCTTTGGATGTCAGTGACTATGACAGTGAGTCAGACATTTCTGGTAGAAGAATGGGGTAGAAAAGCTGAGGTATTCTGACCCCAGATTTAGAGCCCCGTCACACCAGCATTTATCACAGTGAAACTGAAATGAAATCTCCGTAGCTCCTTCCATTGGTGAATTCTGAAAAGTATATCCGTGCTGAGCTAGTGCGTGGCCGCTATGTAGGATATAAACAAGAAGCTGCTTGGTTGCTTCTTTGTCGTCATTGTGTTAAATTCCCCAAAAGGGCGCCAGGTAGATAAGCCAGTTTGTGATTGGTTCCTAAAAAATTGTGAACTGAAGCAGGATAAGTAAACATGCAGGTTTTCAGACCGAGCTGCAGGACAAAATCAAATCGCTGACAGAGTGGGCGGGATTTACACAGTCTATGAAAATGAGGAAGTCAATATAAATTATTATTAGCTGTGTCACACCATTACATTTTAAATAACTCTGCTCTTTTGGAGCATTAACTGCTCTACAAAAGACCCCCACAGTGAAGAACCCTGTCTTTAGCCCTGTATGTCTTTACAACATGTACATTTAGACAACCAATCACAAACATTAGATCTTGGCAGAAGCACGTGGCTTGCTTATTGGCTCACCGACAACAATAAGATCTACTCTTTAGATATTTAAATTGGATTTTGAATGAGCATTTTGAATGAGCAACATATTGAATGAGGCATTTATCGATACTTTAGAGGCAATTGTATTTGGTACCAAGCCCTAAGAATGGCCAGAGGCTGGGCGAGAAAAATCCTTTGGGCCAGAGTGCTGTCATTTGGCTGCCTGTCATAACAATTTTTCCAGCCCTTGTCACATAACCACTTATTGTTTCCATGATGACTAATATACTTGAGACCATGGAATCAGCACTGGAATACTTTCTTAAAAATTGGCAGACATAGCCTATAGAAAATGTGTATTTTATTCGGATATGCAATTTGTTTAAAATGACCTTGTGTGACGGCCCTATCAACCGCCATCATCTAAAGTGATGGTAATTGGTTTGCCTTTTACTAATAACCACAAACATTTTCTTTAGACATGTTTATTCTTTTAACAAATGATGCAACAATTTCCAATCTGAGTGCACGCATTTTGGTTAATAATAGTATTTGTTGGATTAGAAATGTTTAGAGATTCATACCTGTCTTTTGTTTCTCCACATGCTGCTGCTGCTGAGCCATCTGCCAAAGGGAGAGTTGGGGTTTGAAACTGTGGAAGTGGAAGGAACCAACTCCTGGAAGTGGGCAGGGGGACTCTGAACTACAAAATACTTAACACAGCAGCATGTGGACAATTTGTTTGGGTTAAGTTAATATTGGGGTTTGGTAATGTTTGTTTCTTCAGTTATTTCTTATGGTTAGTTGTGGGGTTTATTTTGGGACTGGGTTACTGTAAGTTAAACTTTCTCCTCTTTGTGTTTGGGGTAGGCTGGCCTTTGTGTACATGTACCCCACCTTTCGTGTAATTCAGGCGGACAGGTTTTGTTATGTTAAGACGTACCTTGTAGTATTGTTGTGTTGACCTCAGTTTTGTTAGAGACCCACTTTAAGTACTTTTGTTAGAAACTTTAATTGATATAGTTGGCAAAATAAAGCCTGAAGTTTTCTGAACAACAACCGTGTGTGCTTGCCTGTACTGCTTGGTCCCTTACACCTTGTCTTATCCACACACACAGAATTGTCTAGTCTTTAGAGAGTGAAGTCTCTTTTGTTACCCAAGTCTACAGCTCTGAGACATTTCATTGATTCTAGATTTGACATTTTACTTATTATAACTGTTTGTCTAAGCTAGATTGTTAACATTTCTTTAACAACTCCCACTGCAGACATTTTTGCAAACTGATCTCTGATAAACACAGATTTGTGGCGGTTTCCTTAATGGTAAGCTGCAGATTTTCAAAAGCTCCACTTTAATCTTCGGGACAGCAGCCCGAACAGCACGGACAACAAAGTGCAAAATCATGTACATGATGGAGCAGAGGCCCCAGAGGATTTATTTTGTTAAAAGCACAGAGTGGAGGATGTGTTGCGTGACTTAACGGACAGGATAGTAAGATGTTTCGATCGCTTTAAAATCCTTGCAACATGAGGGGAGCAACATGTTCTCATTACTGATAGAAATAATGGTCAAATCTACAATAAGACTCAGGAAGAGTTGCCCCGATACATCTCAGACTTTTAAACTATTATTTTCATTACAGATGTATCTATTCCTCATCATTCCGATAAACTTATTGTTTTGTATGTAGTATTTTAGAGAATAAAGGCAGGTCCTTAAAGCCAGAATGGGCAGGATATGTTGGTTGCAGTTTGTTAACGACATTCAAAGTTGTCCCCTCCTCCGTGCTCATTGGTTTTCGCCAGATTCACTCTCGTTTTTTAACAAGCTTTTTTCGGCTCTCCGTTTCTCCCCGCTATATTGGCACTTTTTCCCCGACACTGTGTCCTCCATTTACGTAGCTTTCTAATGGGTGGCGCCCAGAAAGGTCCCGAACACAGCAAAATCATAAAATACAAGTAGATGGGCTGGGTCTCTGCAGTTACAGGTAGCGATCACACTTATGGTGGGTCGGAAGTGATGATCGAGCGAGAATGTTTTTGTATGTGTCATTTATTTTTTTAAGGAAAATACTACTCATTGTGCCTTTAAACATATACGATTCAATAACAACTGAGCCAACTCCATCTGCTGATAAAGACCATGTCGTATGGTTGGAAATAAAACGGACCTTTAATTGAGATCATTTAAGTTTTGGTTGCTATTAGGAATCATTGTAAAAACTGTTTTGATTGATCCTTTTGATTGAGATTGTGATGTGTAATTGACAATATTACCATTATCCTCATGCTGTTGTGTTGTTTAATGGTAATTATTAGCAGTATCATTCTCATTGCTAGTAACATTGATGCTATTGATCTTTAATCTTCACTTTTGTGCCAACCGAACCTTTTTCCTTCATTGTATTATGGAGTACTTTTCCTATTTACCATGTTTATTGACAGCCGTAATCCCAGCTGAAGGCCACACAGCCTCTTTGTGCTCCCTCGGCATGTTGCCCACATGTCTTTACCTCTCATGTTTTCTTCAGATCGATCTCAGACAATGACAGATGAAGAAACAGCCACGGGGGAAATTTCCACGAACTCTTAAGTTTCTGAACCACCACAAGATTAAGACCAAATCCTACCCCAAGGTAAGGGCCCTTAGCTTGGACGCAGTGACTCTTGTGGAGCGGTCAAACAAAATGACAGGTACAATTTGGAGCTGTTGCCCTGCAGAAAGCCAGAGGATTTGCTTCTGGACACAAACAGTGTTAAAGACACCGGCGGGTGTGGTGGGGATTCCAAACAGATCAAGTCAATCAAATAGAGAATAACGCTGGCGTTTCTCGTTTTTCGCATACAGCAGCACATCTGAAATGCTCCATTAATGTGACAGCAACAGTTAATGTAACTAGAAATAATGAGTAATCCAATTAGTGTGTTGAATAATGAAATGCAATGCTTTTGAAATACTGTAAAGTAAAAAAAAAAAAAAAAACTCCCCACCGCCTGAGAAAATTGTGTCGGTTTCCTCATCTGTCATTATTAAAAAAAAGCTAATTCCATGACAGTATCACAGTAGCATCTCCCCTATGTCTTTTTCTTTACAAACCGGTCAAATGGGGTCCAGATTTTCTCATAGACCCCCGATTTACCTTTCAACATACAATACGTCTCTAGGACAAAATTCAATTGATCCAAGCACCAATTGTAGTTGCATCCATTTTCTTCTAAATGAGAGCTAAAGTCTTTTTTGACTGCAGTATAGCAAAATCAGTAAATGTACTGTATATTCTTAGGGTTTTAGATTTGTTGGATGCAAGTGCAGCAAAATCATCTTAGAGTAAAGTGAAATGTTCACAGACCAGATGAACATAGTTTGATTGATAGCCTTCCTCCAAATGCATTTTGTCACATTCCCGGACACAGTGCATCAATGCTCCTTTAGCCTCATTGCATTTCAAACAAAGGTCAGGTATATCACCGTTGCATTTATTCATGTATGGCTGCATCGGCCAATTATATTGGAGTAGCTTTAAATTAGAGTTGTTTTTTGCTGAGAGCCAGATGCAGTCCCTTTATATTTTAATAAAATCAAACCCCTCACATTGCAAATGTTCATTCATCTCAAGGATGAGAGTGCGGGAGTTGGTTTTGCATAGAAATAAAGTTCCTCCCTTGGAGATATTTACAAAAAATGTGTATTTACTGTTGTGTTATGCGTTATATTTATAGATTTCTGTCCTGTGTCTATATAGAATCCACTAGATAGACATGAATTCATTCCAACAGTAAGGCTATACTTTCTAAAGATTCATCAGACTGGATAGAGAGCCGTCTGTAAAGAACAGAGCACTGATGAGCAATTCTGTTTCTCCAATGGGCGCAATGTGTAAAATATGAATGTGGTACAAATGGAACATTTGATTTATTAAATAATGACTACGCTGATGAGTAACGGGGGTCATAGACACTTCAGCGTCTGAATTCATTACTGTGTCTGGAATGCTTATCATAAAGCTATTCATAGGAGCGAAAGTGTGAGAATTAAGCGTAACATTGGTAAGTGTTGTAATAATTTCACAGAACGCTCCTTGATAACCTTTCCGAGAAGGGAAGCATGTGGCCAGGAGACAGGAGATATGAGCAAAAAGTTAAGAAACAAAAAGTCTGCCAACCAAATCGGCCTCGTAGCTCAAGTGCATTTTCTATCTTCTAGTCTAGTACATTTCTTTGGAAAGAGGTTTCTGCTGTTTTCATCCTCAGGACCTGACAGCAATCACTTGACATTTTATCATAAGGATTACAAGACCATTTTTTTCTATCAGACTCCATTGTAACAAACAAAATTGGCCTTAATGAGCCTACAATGCAAGACACATCAGCTATCCTTAAATTTAACCTAACACGTTGGACAAATTATCTTACTGAGATGGACACTGTTCTGTCTGCAAAATGTCGTTGTGTTGGCTTGATAGAGCTTCACGTCTGGGACACTATGAGACAGAGGAACTCCACGGAAAGCTAACTGACACGCAGCCTTTACATTTGACATCATATCGTAGAGTTGGTGCAGCTAAACGTGTTAGCAGACTGTTGCACATTCACAGTCAGCTAGCTTGGGTCTGTCTGAAAGTAACAAACAGCCATACAAGCATCTTCAAAGCTCACCAATTAACATGTTTTATCTTGTTTGTTTATTCCGTACAAAAACCCAAATGGCGCCCTGGCTTTTAGTGTCTGAGAGTTCAGAGTAAAGTATTGCGGTTTTTCTGTAAACCTTTTTATAAAATAATGGCTTAGGACCAAATGCATCTTTTACCACAATGAACCCTCTTGGGCTGCCATCTGTTTCTAGAGTGACTTAACATGGAGAAGCAGAATGTAGTTACTGTGCACAACAGAGCTGGAACCGACTTCCAGACGGTTGTGTAGTCTACGTGATACACAGGTATGCGCAGTATACCCACTAAGAAAGCTACAGGAATTCCATATACAACCTAAAAAATGCACAATGACATGTAACAACATACTTTGCATTATTATTTTGATCAATTTTGTATGGTCATCTGTTTTTTTTTCTTTTCATAGGCTAATAAAAAGGTATTTCCACCATACATTGGTACATAAAAGTGTGTAAGAATGCCGGGAAATGAAGTCTTCGATGCTCAAAATTGTCCTCAGGGAGGACACCCAGACCCCCCCACTATTCACGCAGCGGATTCAGGTTCAACTCCAACCTGCAGCCCTTTGATGGATGTCATTCCACCTCTCTCCCCTTTCATCTCTTCAGCTGTCCTATCAAAAAAAGGCAGAAATTGCCCCAAAAATATCAATCTAAAGAGCTGTAAAGGCCAAAACGACTCTAAACCTGAAGATGTGAGGATAAACTGCACCCTCTCACATTTACAGATACTTAAAACCATTTAATGAGCCTTGAAATCAATAAAGTGTTGTTTAGTGCATTAATCAAATCAAACTGTAAATGTCCAGGGCAATGGAGAAATCATTCCCAGCACTAGAGAAGTGAAATTATCAGGTGAGCGTGAAATCTATTCTCTATTTCAGATGTTTTTATTTTTTCATGTTTTTATCCATTCACAAAATTGGCATCAAAGCCAAATTTACTCCTAGTAGTGTGAGAGAACATCTAGGGAACAAAATACAATTGAGATTCTAAATTAGTTGGAAATGAGTTCATCAGCATTCTCTACAAAAACCTTGAATTAGGAGATATTTGCAAACACACACACACACACACACACACACACACACATAGATTAAAAAATCTGATATTCCCTTATATGGACTGATATACTTAAAAACAAAACAAAAATTTTACTTGTAGTTATTTATGAGTCCTCACTAAAATAATATGATGATGTCTTTGTCACAACTGAACAGAGGAACATCCACATACATTAAAAGTCTGATAAATAAAATGTATAAAAATATAAAGTTAAGATATGAAACTTAAAGTCTGTAGAACAAAATAAATTCAATAAAAAAAATGAAAAGTTGTTAGGTAAATTAAATTTCATAAATTAATCTTTTTCGAAAATATTTACCAGAATCATGTATTTCTCATTTCAAATGATTCGGATGAATAAATATAAAAAAAAAAGATTAATTTATCAGCCAATATAAATGTCAAAGGTTTGGAAAATGCCTGATATCGGCCGATAATAGACATTTTCCAATCTATCGGCATTGTTTTAAAATGTATTTAAGACAACAGCTCGAGGTCAGATTTGGAGATCCTCTTTGTGCGTGGCATCTGTACGAGTTTAAAAAGTTGTTTCTACTTGTGAAGTTTTTGTGAAGAGCCAGTATGCTTCTTGTAATCTGTTCCTCCCACATCAAGGCAAACTGGTGAGTCATGTTTTAATTTCTTTTGCAGCTGCTTGTATCTTAATTTTTTATTGAATTTTTCTTTAATTCATTCGAAACTCTGCTTTATTAGTGAGGAGAGGTGTAAAGACTGTCAGGGAAGTGGTTTAATCATATTTCTATAATGAAATTCTTTTGAAAGAATATGTTTCTTGAGAAGCTGCTGGTATTTTAGCATTCTGATTTTGTTCGGCTGTGTTTTACCAGAGGGCAAAAGTTAAAATATACAGTATAGTCTGCCAGTATGAGATTTTGGCCAAATACTGCATGCTGCAAACTGCATTTCATAAACTCAGTACGAATCCCTGATCCACAGTACTACTGTACTATCACAGATAAAGCTCTGGTAATGGATCGGCCGACATACAGCGCCGAAGTCAAGCCCTTCTACTTTCAGTCCAAATTCTCTTTTAAACCGACGATCATCATATTTGTAATCCATGGCTCAATTCAAAAGGGGTTGATAAAATGATTTGCTTCTCCCCCGTTCACTACCGTTATGTTTTTAAAAGATAGGTCCCATGAGGTCCACCGTGATGGGCGTGACTTCAGCTCTCTATACCGGTCCAATAATGTATTTGTTATGTGTGGTACTGACTAAATCATGAAATGACTGTTATTAACGGCGTTAATGCAAAGACATTTTAACATTTTCCACAAGCTGTTGCTACAATTAGTAATGTTAGAAAAACGAGACCACCACACGTGATCTAGCTAAACCAGAAACAAAACAGGCATGCCACACACATGTGTTTGGGCTTGCGAGCCGGCCAGAGAGTAGTAACGTTAAGTTTTGAGTTGATGGAGAGCGCGAGAAGCTGAAATGGATGCCAAAAAGATTCTGAATGGACAGTATACGTTTTAAAAAGTTGCCAAATGTTCAACTGACAAGACTAAAGTGATCTGTGTGTTTTGTCGCTGTGAACTGAGCTATCATCGCAGCACGTCCAGTCTGAAATACCACTTGATAGCCAAGCAGAAAGCCAATTCTCACCCTCAACCCCCCCCCGTCAAAGTTTCTTTTACACCCTTTTACTGTGTCAGAAATAATTTGCTCCAAGTGAGACTGTAACCTGTAAAATTGAACACTACAAAAGGCTTAATGTTGTTTTCAATAAAAAAAATAAAAAAAACATTTGCACAAAGCAAGCCAATCCACTTTTCCATGTTGATAAGAGCATTAAAATAAAAAAAAAATAATGACAAAAGAGAAATCAAAATTTAGAATAAATAAAAACGTGTGATTAATTGCGATTATTTCCGGGTTAACTATGACATTAATGCAATTAATCATAAGTAAATATTTCAAACGTTTGACAGCAAAAAATGCCCCAAATAATATGCACAAAATAACAGATAGAAAAACAAGATAAAAGAGACAAAAGATAAAACGAGCATGGTAATATGTCTGGAGGGCGTATGACAGAGCGGTATTATGCAAGCTACAAGATACAGAATCTATTTCTCAGACAAAGGGGGTCACTCGATAAAAATGTAGAATTTAAAAACAGCTCCCCTTCAAAAGCCACCAACACCTGATAAACAGCACCACACCGATGCATTCATCACTCACCACTCACTGTTAAGCAAGCAAAAAACACCCAATATTATGTACTTTTACACAATTACCTTTTGATTTTTACTGCCTGATAACACTCTGGTGCTCTGTTTTATCTACACTACAGCCTCTTCTGACAGACAGCCAATAATAATTAATTAACAAATCTCCAGCCAAATGGGAATAATAGGCGTCTGGGAAGAATCAATACTACAACGCAATTCTCCCGTGCATCATTTCTTTTCATCCATGAGAGAATATTACATTGCTTGTTCACAATGTGTCTGTTTAGCGACCGCGTTGAGAAAAGAAAAGATGATGCCTCTCTCAGGAGAGAGTGTGAGGATAGAGAAGGATTGTCCCAGCCGAAGTGCATGTTGAAAGATCAGCTGTGACTGAGAGCTTCTTTAGAAAGAGGGCCTTCACTGCCCAATCGATGAGGCGATTATGTCATTCTTACCTTCCACTTCATTATGGAACAGTGTGAGCTGAACAAACATCCTCTGGGCTATAAAAAGATACAGACTTTGATGTACACTGTGTGTGTGTGTGTGTGTGTGTGTGTGTGTGTGTGTGTGTGTTTGTGCGTGTTAATTTGTCCTCGGATGCTTTGTCAGCCCCGTTACCAACCTGTCATCCACACTGAGACAGTAGGAAACAAATGTTTACCTTGATAAACACAAACAGCTCATTACTGTAGATGTGTCACTTCAAAAGGAGAATGTGACACCACCACTGGTGATATAGATTTAAAGGTGTCGTGTGCGTCTGTGTTTGTCTTTGTGTGTGTGTGTGTGTGTGTGCGCGCGCACGCATGCGTTGACAAATGTTGTAAGAGCTTCACACGGCACAGTGACATCCACAGCTTCACAAAAACTGAACATTGATACAAACGCGTTGTTCTCCCACCACAGGTCCTGTCGAGATCGGATCAGATTTTACACTTCTCTGCATACATCTTAGTATCAATAAGCAAAATAATTATGAAACTCTCAAATGCTCTAAGATGCAGAATCCATATGATAGTTTCATGATAGTGATCATCATCAACTCACTAGCTGAAGTACTTCTTTTTCTCGTGTGTGTGTGTGTGTGTGTGTGTCTTGTACCTGTTACAGTCGACGTGCAGCAGCAGGTGGGTGGCGCTGATGGTGAGGGCGATCTTGTGCCACTGGCCGTCAGCGAGGCGATAGGGGAAGGACTCGGAGCGGGGCTTGCCTTTGAAGCGGTAGTGGTAGCGGATCTCCTCCCTCACCCCGCTGCTCTCCAGTTCAAAGTAACTGCAGAGGAAGAGAGGAGGTCACAGATACTCAGACTCCTGGACAAGTTCAGGGTAAGGAAATATATAAGCCTCAGGCTACAGCATGATGTGTACATGGTATCGTTAGGGAATTATTGTCTAAACGGACGAAAACGATTTATATTTTATACATATAATTATATATTTTTATGACAGAATGAGGGCGAAAGATGCATTAAGATTCTCACTGGCCTATTGCTGAAGAATTAGTCGATTGATTGAGTAGGCATTCAAAAGAATTCCACTACATGAATAATCAAAGAACGTTTTATTCAATCTATGACGCAAAACTACCGAATATTAGCTCCTTCCATCTTCTCAAATGGGAGATTTAGGTGCTTTTTACCTTATGTATATTTTCTTAAGTTAAATATAGCTTTCATTTTTGGACTGTTGGTCCGAATATGTTAAGAAATTTCGGACACAATTTAAAAAGGCCATTACATTAAATAATTATTAAAACTCTGCTGAAGACTTAAAGAATTATATATTTTTTTTTTTGGGGGGGGGGGGCGTTATTAGGCTCTTGATGAATAATCAACTATGATTAATTCATAACTGTCTAAAGCCTAAGAGAGCAACAGCATGTTATAACTTAAGGGTTAACATGTTTGTTGTCCACCAACGTGAAAGGGTACAACTAACAACATATTTGCATGTCTCACGGACCTTCCAGTAGCAAGGCTTTTAGTTTTTATTATTTGGATCTCATGAGTAGCCAAAGTGGAAATATTCCCATTTTGACCTGGCTAGACCAAAATCTGGAGAATCTTTCCCTTGGGATTGTGAACATTGGTGCTGAAACCAGATTGTTAGGCACACCCCAAACCTCATAAATGTAAACCGCACAAATATATTTACACAATAAAAATGATTGATTAAACTATGAAAATTAAAAGTAATTCAGACAATCTTTTGGAGCTGTGAGAAACCAGTCATATTGGCAGACTTTAATGATTTGCTGCCCCGATATTTATTGAGGCCACTTGCATCCTGACTCCTGAAAACACACACGCAAGTCCCTTAGCCAGCTGACAAACAATCCAAATGTGAAGGACAGTAAGTTGATGCTTTATCAAACAGCTACTGAGCTGATTGCAACGCCAAAAACTACTACAACTACTATTTCTAGTCATAGTTCCATTATCCTGACTGTGACTATAATTGCCACTGTTCATCACACCCCCCAACCGCCTACCAACAGCCTGGGTCTGTCCGAGGTTTCTCCCTAAAATCGCCCAAAATGTGACGCCGATGGATTTGTTGCTTCTTGCAGCTAAGAGAAGCCGTCTTTCATTGAAAATGAATGACTTGTGGTAACTTTGAAGCTCTAGTCGGCCGCAGTGTGTATGTACAGTCGAAGGGTCCCTTTTACTGTAAAAGGGACTTTTTTCGCCACTGTCACACTCAATGCTTGCTCGTGGAGGAATTACTGGAATTGTTGGGTCTTTGTCAATTACAATGTGGTCTAGACTTACTCTATCTGTAAAGTGTCTTGAGCTAACTTTTGTTATGATTTGATACTAGAAATAAAATTGAATTGCTCAGTGTCAGACTTGAGTAAAAAGATGCCTGCATGCCTGGTCTAACCAAACAGGAAAAATAAACATATTGGGGGTCTCAGTTTTGCCTACTATGCTCACTTGGTGATGGAACTGCAGACGTTTCAACCTGCATCTTGTCCCTGGACCACATGCACGCTCTACTCTACCCCCTCATCAGCCACGCTAAATTAAGAGCCAGCCAGCCAGAGACAGCCACTGCCTGAGAGCAGCAGGCGGCCAGTCATGACATTTCAGCTTCCCTGAGGCTGCAAATGACCCCAACACTGGAACCCCTGGCCCCTCACACACATTTACACACATAAAATACACCGTATTTGACATGGCTATCCAATACATAATCAGAACCTAGCCAGAACCTAGCCTGTTCCAATATATTCAGGAACAGAAACACAGACTCACACACACACGCACACACACGGACCAAGCCCATTCAACACCAAAGCTCAACAGCTCTCATGCATATTTATGGAAAGGAGAGTGGACCCACTCCAGAGAATATCAATCGAGGCTTTGAGGAAGCAGATTTCTTTCTGTTCAGGAGAATAAATGAAACTGAGATCAGCTCTCGGTGAAACTGAGATTAACACAACACACTACAGGAAACAATGTTAAACTGAAATTTTCACACTGACTAGGTACACATTAGAACTAATGTCCTTTGCCTTGCAGCTCAAAAAAATAATTAGAGCCCGGTAATTTCTGGTTAATCAGTACACAGTTGCTTTATGTGCTTTCACTAATTCAAAATATCTTTATTAGGGTAGAAACATGTAGTTGACTGAAGAAGAGAAACTGTTGTACTTGCCATGTAGGAGGGAAGCACTATCCCTTTAAGAGAAGGGAAGGGAACTGTGTGTGTATAGTCGGAGACGTGCTTGTGTTGAATCGTGTCTGTCTTCTATTAAAAGTTGCAAAATGAAAATGAACATCTTTACGGCAGTTCATTCTGAAGGTGGAATATAAACAAGATTATCTAAACCGGTTTATTAAAACAAAGGGTTGTTAATGCCTCATTGCACAGGGACACTACTATGATCGGCACTGTACGTCAACGTCGAACAGAAAGGAACTCGGTCCACAAGGTGTGTTGGATGTTTACAATTTAAAAGGTTAGGTTACAATTTCATTACCTGCTTTCATTTTCTCATCTGTATACTGTAAATTCTGCTAATGCAGAGGTTTATTCAACTCTATTTTTGGCAATGTTGCTTTCTAGATCTCAGCAATTACAAGTACAATAGACATGTGCTTAAAAAGGCAGAATCCATCATGTCCGATAGTTCTCACCCCCTGAATGCAGAATTTAAGTTGCTGCCCTCTGGTTCCCGCTTCAGTCAGCCACCAGCCAAAACAAATAGGTATAAACTCTCTTTCGTAACCTCTGCAATCGCTCTGCTTAAATCTGTAAAGAATAGGTAACGTCTGCACATAAGGCATCCTTGGACTTAAACTTTTAATGTTGTTGTATTTAATTCCCCATTTGGTCTGAACCTGTATTTTTAATTGATGTCGTCTTTGTTGTCATGTACTGTATGTCAACTTCTTTGCTACTGCAGTAAAATGAATCGCCCCTCGGGGACAAATAAAGTTCTTGAACTTGAACAGTCACAGTACTTTGGTGACAATGTTGAATTTTCATTCAACGCATAGGCTATTTTCCTTACAAAACCTTGCCTTTTGATATATCACAGGAAAAGCATGTTTATCAAATGTGGGTCACCATTTCATATGTGAAAACTTCACAATACAGGCACATATGGTTTTCAGATACTTCCCATGTAAAACATCACATCAACAGGTACATTTGGACATTTTAGAGAAATGTCTTATTTTCCATGTAAACAGGAAAGATATGTGCGTGCACAACAAGGCACCTTTAGCTGCTCAGTGACATGTGATCCGTTTCAGCTGATAAAAGCATTTGTCACCGTGCCATGTTTCCTACACGAGGATGAAGATGAAGAAATGACTGTTTTAACCATGAGAACACCGAGAAAAGACAGAGTGAAATGAGGAGGGGGTATTCTGTGGGGTTCAGATAACCAAGTTCAAACCTTTCCACAGACATAATGACAGCCCATCAGCCCCCCCACTCAGCAGGCTATGTTAATACCAATACAATTATCACACAGTAAATTAACAAGCATCGCAGGGAAGTGTTTTTCTACAACATTAAATTGCATTTGCACGCATCGAGTGGCAGCTTACTTAGACATACAAATATACACATGCACCCGTGTGTCTATGTGTGAAAGAGAGAGAGTCAGTATGGGAATGGCTGGTCAGTGCGGCTGTCTTTGTCCAGCATGTTATCACTCCAACATTAAATGAATACATCACTCTGTGGCTGCGCCGGACACCGACCCGACAGCTCGTCTCCACCATGCTGCAGCAGACAGAGCGGCTGATACTGGTCAGCTGGAGAAGAATCATTTGCATCGAGCGAGGAGAAAAGCGAGAACGAGAGCTATCCAGCTTCGCCTCTTCCACTGATGGAAGCCTCCTCGGGGCTTCGAGACGCCCGAACTCACTGAACGAGCAGAAGCACTGTTATCCTGACTTAACTCGTGAAATAATCATCAAAGGCATTAACTCCACTTCACAGCGAGCGTTTATTTTATGAAGCATTTTAAAGTAGCTGTTGTATCCCTGCATTACAGCATATTCAGTGAAGGGGGAAATCCATTGGCAGGCAGTCCATTTGTAACTAATTGTGTAGCCCGCCTAACAGACAATAAAGATGACAGTCGTTTTGGTGCTTCTCTGTACAAAATATAAAACAATGAGCCTCATCACCATTTAAAAGGCTTTATTTTTAATGCAGATTCTTTAATAAAAACATTTTACAAAACTGCTTTTTTACTAATGCCAAATGTGTGGGTCTAACAGAGCCCTGATGTGAGCATCTACAGGTTTCAGAAAACAAGAAATCATGTTTGCATATCAAAGAAAACTGAAATCTGTTAGCCAGCGGCGGTAGATGGAGACTCCTCTATAATTAGAATAGGTTAGGATTTGATGTGAAAATACTGCTACTATGTAGGCCAATATTTTCTGGGGGGAAAAAAAAACACTGTGCATGAATGAGCACAAAGCAAAAGATGTCTCAATTTAACTGACTTAAGCAAATAGTTGCTCGTAAACATTGGCCAACAGACAATGAAAATAGGAAAAAGAGGGCTGCAGAGGACAAGATTGTTTGGATGCTCCAAATGTGGACAAGAAATGCTGATCTATGCCACACTGGGAGAATCCTTTCATGAGCAAAAGCCTTGGTGGCTTTATGATGCTTATGGTATAAGAATGTGGACTCAGAGAGGAATAAGGTCCAGAACTGGGACACAGCTTTAGATTACCTTCTCATTTCTAGTAAACCACACCGCAATTGTCAATGAACAGAAAAAGTTAATTTCCTAGATCTTTTTAAGGGTAATTTACTGTATTAAACATATATTAAACATCACTGCCATATTCTCTTTCTTGGCTCCACAATGTTGGGATGAGCATTTATCAAATGAATGTACTGTTATGTATAGCTGAGAAGAAAATGAACAGAGTTTCTCTACACAACCGATACATTTACTGCACAAGTCATCTACAGATATGGTGATTTTGCACGTGTTATAGGAGATTTTACGCATTATGACTATAGCAAATCCTATCTAAATATAGACACATTCATGTGATTTTCTTCTCTCCACAAAGTCAAGTTTCTTTTACCAGTGTCAACTAAGAACCAGGTGTCATGACAACAGAATGAGTGAGAGTGTGTGTGTGTGTGTGTGTGTGTGTGTGTGAATGTTTACTACTGCAAGCACAGGGACTTGTCTTGGAGGCAGTGTACAGAGGCATGTGCTGTCACATTTGAGTTTGTATGCTACTGTAGCTATAGAGCAGAAGGCATACAATATGTAGACCAATTTGATTACACACACACACACACACACACACACACACACACACACACACACACACACACACACCATTTTTGGGGGGAATTTGGAGATAACTGACCCCTTAAATCAAATATCTATCATTTTGGGAAACACTTTCTGGCAGAGAATTAGATGATAAGATTGATGCTACTCTCGAATCTGTTATCATGGGAGGCCTTTAGCTCACCTGGTAGAGTGCACGCTCCATGTTAGCTTAGTCCTTGCCAGCAACCTGGGTTTAAAATCAGACCCAAGGCACTTTGCTGCATGTTAATTCTCCTCTCCCCCCCCAATTTCCTCTCTCTCTCTTCAGCTTTTCTATCAAAAAAGGTTAAAGCCCTAAATGTATTTTATAAATAGGATATCGTGGACTGAACAGACTGCAGACTAAAAGCTAACCTGACCCACTAAAGAGCAATTCTTTAAGCTGAACCTAAAACAATTAGGTTTGGCTTTCCAGATAAAAAGCACAAGATGAAGTTTGTTCTTGGCAAGTAACAAAGAAACCTTAGACGGCATGTTGTTATTATTATTGTGATATGGACAAGGCAGAACTAATCTAGCAGCTGTGTTTTAAAGTAACAGCAGCTTTTCTCATTCACTGCAGAGCATAAAACAAATATTAAAGGTGATTCATCACCGGCAATGACAACCATGTCAATGTGGGACATAAGACAACTTCATGCTAATGCATCTCCCCGTTTTCCGCCAGTATTATAAATGTGCTTGGAGCAGGAGAGCTGGTGATTCAAAGTGCTGAGTAATAAATAAACAGCCACAGTGGCAGGGTTGCAGGCTGTGTCTTCTGAAATGGAGATTGTGGGCTGTGTAAGGGTCTCAGGGGTGTGGTGACAGCTCTGGTAGGAAGCTGTAAAAGGTGACAAGTGGTCTTCATCAAAATGCAACGGCATCACCTGTAAGAGAAAAAGTTTGGGAAATGAATGGCTGCCCGTGAGTGCTGGGTCAGCTGTATATCATCTTGTCCATTTTCTTCACCCACAGTGTCACGCAGCTATTTTATGGAGGGCTGCTGACAGGCAATTATCTGCTCAGTGGGGAGGTCAACACTCTGGAGCTCGTCCATGGAATGGGAGGAGGCAAACCAGATACTACGACGTGAAAATGCACCAAGGCCTGTGGTTACTGACCTGGAAAATGTGACCGGGATGCATGTGAGGCATATTGCTTGTCACATGAAGGAGCTAGTGAATTCTTGTTTACACAGTGAGTGTGAACACAGTTTGTTTAGTCCAGGGGCGCCAGACTGGGGGGGGGGGGGGGGGGGGGGGGGGGGGGGGGGGGGTCTCAGGACTCAGGGGCCTCATGCATGTGAGGAGGGCCAAAAAAGATGCTAGAATGAATAGCTGTGGATGTGGGTAGGGGCCCATGGGAAATGCCTCTCTACAGGGCCCAGAATTTTGTGCTGGTTGAGTCGTGGTGTTGAGGGTCATCATGGGTAGTGATGCCAACAGGATTAGGATCAAGACGGAAAGGTGGAATAACAGGGGGCAGAGGAGTACATAAAACACATCCACTTGGGTGCTTCTCTCAAAAAATCCAAAGATAAGACTACGCTATAACATCCCCTGCATGTTTAATCTTAGCATTCCTAAATGTGTAATGTCAGTAAGATAGCTAACTCCCTAATTTAGAATACTATGGGATTGTGACTCAATCACCATGGTTTTTCAGTTAAGGCTACTCTTGGGGGGGGGAACTCTATCCCAAGTCAGGTAAGAAATTTAAAACCTCTTTTAAACTTAAAGCTTTGGTTTCAGTCTCCATGAGGAATTCTAGGTAATCACAACAAAATTGTCAGCGCATCCACACGATACAAGCCTTCTGTGATCGTTTAAAGTGGCTAACAAGTAGTCAGCACTGTCAACATTTATTTAGGCACTAAAACCTGACCATCTTTTCTCTTCTGCTCTGCCTGTCTGTGTTTTTTAGATGCTCTGCCTGTGTGATTGTCTGTTTCACTGTGTATAGTTAGGGAAATCTTCTGTTGCTTGTTACTGTCCCAGCAATGCTGTTAGGTGTGTTGATCCCAACCAACGGTTCTTGTTTTTATGTTGTCTTTTAGCATTAGTATGATCAGGTTTTATGGAACAGGGCCAAATCTGTATGTATTATTGACAGCTGACCACCAGTCCAGGGACAGTGGATGTAAAATAGCCTCCAGGCTAATTCTGGCACATTATACTTCATGTATTATTAGTGTGCCTTGTCCTTAACGAATAAACCTGCAATAAATATTACATGGTTCTGAGGTGCAGTGCTTTTTTTAAATAATCATGGGAGCTTGCTTCATGAAAATTACAAGAGGTGACCAGCGGTGGAAGAAGTATTCAGATCATTTACAGGATACTTTGCTGTTTTTAAACAACTTCTGTGTCATCTTTGAACGGCGCTTGGCAATGGTGTTCTTTCATGACATGTTTCACGCCAGCCAGCAGATATTAGCAGACTTTTGCTGTAGGAAGCCCTGTGTGCAGTAGCACCATAGAGCGAGGACAACTTTCCTCTAAACACTGCCATGACACAGAGCTGGATTCAAATTATCATTATATCTCTTTAAGCAATATGACACAAAATGTGAAATATGAAAACTTGTTATGAGAAAATAACTCAATTTTGAGACAACTCTCTAGATTCTGTATCAAACTGTATCAGTGGTATTAAAACATCCCTGTGTTAAAAGCTTTTGGGGTTTCTCATGTTTTTCTACCAGAAAGTTATTTCCTTCATGGAGGAGAAGGAGGAGGAGGAGGAGGAGGAGGACAGGCGAGAAGCTGGCAAAGGTCTCTGGGGTCTGCAGAGCGTCTGAAGACCGATGGACAGGTGAGGAAGGTCTGGTAGTCTCAGGGGCATCAGGGGGATCCTGTCATTCAAACTAACAACAAACACAGTGGAGGTTTCTACGAAGTGTAGGGAAGTGCAGTGTGAGTCTAAGGCTGCCTGCTTTCTGCTGGTGAGCAAGCAGAGCCTTTGTTGTGCCGTGTAAGTAATTTATTTTCCTGTGGGATTGATATTCCTCAGGGTTTCTTCCCTATAGGCCTATTCAGCAGATGTGGAGCTTCACTTGCCAATGTTGGGTTTTTTGTTTGAAGGCAACTTCACAGAAATGGATGCAGCAACTGACAGACCAAATGTTGATGTCAAACCTATTGTGAGCCTGTAAGAGCCTTCAACATGTGGCCAGCTGCCTTTACATTCTGTTTGCAAATTGCATCATCTGAATGATCCAGGTTGGCCTGTCAAGCCAAATCTACAATTTCTTTTTCCGCGTGTCTCATATGTAGCACAGCTGACCAGTTTTTGAGATTTAGCTCCTTTTTTAATGATGGATTACATGTCATTTTAAAGTTCCACAGCGTTAGTTAGTGAGTAGCAGGTTAAAAAGATGAAACATCTCGCAGCTTAGGAGACATGTTTTTTTAGTGGGAGTTGGTGAACTAGAGCTAAAGCAGAGTTAATATTAGACTTATATTCATCAACTGGACACAAAACAACACTGTAGAAATAGGCAATGGTTTCACTAACATGATAGCCACAGCAACACTAAAAGGTTGTATTGCTTGGAGACTGTAGGTTGTAGACTGTAGGTGCGGTTTCCAGGAATATTATCCATCCTATTAAAAGGCATGCAATTATATCCACCAAAGCCAAGATGGTTTGCACACCAACCAGCAAGAGCACGTAAGGAAAAAACTCATTAGAGCATCATTTGCAGAACAAAGACAGTTATTTTGGGTGAAGATTACAACATTTTGCATTTTGGTCCGCCTATGTTAGTTCACAGAAATTCTAAAAGGAGACTCTGAGGAGCAGCAGGAATCAGCATTTGTACTGTATTGCATCCTTTATCTTAGAGCAAAAAAAATTAATAACCCAGGAAACTACTATCTCTCTGAGGTGAGAGGAATGCCAACCCTCTCCCCTGCAGTACTCCACAGGGGGGACCAAGATTCCAGGATCGCAGCCCGCAGGTTTCCCTGTCTCTAAACGGTGCAGATCCATTTTCGCAACACGACTGAAGCGTGCTTTAGCGACAAAATACTTCCATGGTTAATGCTCTACGCCCCTGACCGGCAGGGGATTGGACGAACGGGTCTCGTGGGTCTAGCTAATCGAGAATTTCAAACCCTTTTCATGGCGGATCGGATGAAATATGATGTCATATTTTATGAATACAGTTCACCGTAACATGTTTCTGAAAACATTTTAAGCGAGAAATAAGCGAGTGGCTGAATCTGTCTTCTTCTCAGACCGACAAAGGTCAGTTCGAAAGCTTTGCCTCTACTTCTACTAGATAGTCGCGTTGCGTTCAACGGATTAATTTGCATAAAGATGGGCATTGGCCAGCTTTCTGATGCACAGCATTCTTCCAAATGCAGCGCCACCTTCCCGGAATGCTTTTCGTGCATGCAAGTCACTTGATGTCACCCAAATGAACAGAGTGGAGTGCGTCACGACAGAAGCGTTGCACGGACAAATGGTTCACCACTGTAGCATTCACACACAAATCCCATCTAGTGGCAAAACAAATTTTGAAAAATTCTGCAGATCCGGTAGATTATTTAAGTATAAAACTTAAAACTAAATGAAAATAGATCCTTCTTTTCATTTTAAGAATTTTCTCTCGAGAAATGATGGAAAACATATTGCCTTTTGCAGTTCAAAACTACCAAAAAAATAGATCCTTCTCCTATAGTAACATATTTTTTATTCATTATTTTTTGCAAAGCTACTTACTTATTTCCATTGAAGTCAATACAACTTACTGTACAGTTCTGTATGTTAAATCCAATCAAAAGGCGGCACAGAATGTGGCTTGGAAATCTGGTCCATGCTAACGCCTTAACCACAAAGTGTAATTTAACATTCCCTCGCCTCCATATCTTTGTGTTTTCAACTCCAACCCCACGTCGACATCAGCTCAGCATGTTCCCCTACAAGAGAAGAACCTGTACAGACCTGTAGGGTGACAAAGGGCAGGCAGATGAACAGAGCAGCTGGAGGACCTGGCTGTGCATCTTATGTGTTTAAGTGCTTAGGTGGGAAGAGCAGTGAAGAGACTGGGCTTTGAGTTTGTTCATCACAGAGCTACTGCCACTTGCTGACAATGGGAGCGTTAGTGGGACCCAGAAAAACTGCTGGCTAGGCAGATATACGCTCCTTTTGTTCCGTCTCTCTCGTTCCCCAGTGCTGGGCACAAGAAGAAATAAAAAAAACAAGTTCCTTCTGCTTTTGCAGCGGGTACCCAGAAATGCTTGCATTCAACAGAGGTTTTCACTTTGAGGATGAGGAGAGCGGAGGATGAGCGGTAGGAGAGGAGGATATCATCATACTGAGAAAGTGGAGCTGGCAGAGGAGGTGGGAGGGAAGAGAGGATGGTTTGATTGTGCTGAGAGAAAGATGAAATAAAGAAGGGATGAAGAAGAATGTATGATTGGATTTGGCCGAGTGGTAGAGCTAGCTGTCTGTTAGCTGGCTGAATGGGAGGCCTGTGTTAGAATGGGAAAGAATGGGCATCGGCCGGGAGCTCTAATAGGGCCTTCAGAGAGGATTCACAGGTTCAGAACAAATCCTTGATCACAATGGAGCACAGGTCTGCACCGAGCCAGTCAAGCCTCTGTCCATCTCACCAAATTGAATTACACTCGCAGTGTGGCAGTCTGACTCAGACAACAGCTTGTCTCAAAATATCAGCCTGCTGTGGCTGAAGTAACTGACTGGAGATTTATTCTATTATAAGTGAGAAATACATGTCAAAATATTCAGTCTGCATTTTATCTGTAAATGTTGCACGGCAATGTTTACCAAATTACAAGAACATTTTTTTTTTACCCCTATTTTGTGTCTACATACAGATAGTTTTAGGTTTATGAGTTGAGTTGGTTTTTTTTACATTTGAAATGTCTGCCACCTTAACAGCAACGTTTCTTTCCAGTGACAGTATCCTGTTTTTTTGGATAATGCAAATATCTCACTGTGAACAGACATTAGTATGTCACCACAAATCTTCTTAGGCCTCTCTTTTTTTTAAATTAAAAAGTCTTAACCTGAAACCAACATAATATTAGCTAATTTAAATCTCCACTGCTCACTGGCCTATTGGTAAGGTAGCTACTAAAGCCATTTACAGATACACTTAATCCTGAGGATTTCCTGTGTATGGTTACCATTAAAACATGATTTATAAAATCATGCCAACAATTATTAGGCTATTTTATACTGTATGTATTAGGTATCTCTTTTTAATTAAGGGGTTCTTTGTTTATAATATGTTCATGACCCCTGCTCCAAAGCATGCCCACCATTGTTCTCCTAACCTAACCAAGTAGTTATTCTGTCTGCCTAAATTGTACACATTGTTGGCAGTTCAGATAAACAGTAATGAATCCTTTGTTGATAGTTTTGGATTGGATTGCCAAATGTTGTCGTCTTGCCGATAGCGGTATTTGATCCGAATATGCTCCTAATGGTGAGAGCAAATCACATAAACAATGGGGCAGCTGTAGCTCAGTGGTAGAGCGGTCGCCTGCCAATTGGAAGGTTGGTGGTTCGATCCCCGCCCCTGCAGTCATTGTCGAAGTGTCCTTGGGCAAGACACTGAACCCTGAGTTGCCCCCGGTGCTGCGCATCGGAGTGTGAATCTGTGTGAATGTTTATCTGATGAGCAGGTGGCACCTTGTACGGCAGCCCCGGCCACAGTGTATGAATGTGTGTGAATGTTGAATGTTTCCTGTAGATGTAAAAGCGCTTTGAGCAGTAGTTAAGACTGGCAAAGCGCTATATAAATACATTTGTTTTTTTGGTTGGAGAACTGAACTTGGGCAAATGAAACCAATGTGTATACGCCAACATACAGAAATATGTCTGGTTATACATTGGGAGAACAGATCTTTTAAAAATCAGAAACGCTCAGAACATAATCATTGTAATAGATGGCTTCAGGAATCCTTATCTGACACCTGGGTGTGTTTGAATATGGCTGAGTGCTTGTAGTGCAACATTTGCTTAGTCGGAGCACTCCTCCGAGCTACATGTGCCGCATGGTGCATGTCATTGTTCCTGAAGGAGGAGGACAGTACAGTCAGCTGGCTCTATTTAGCCTCACTGTTGTTTGGCAAGCAACATGTTTGGCAATTATGCCTGCAGGTAAGCTGAGAGAAATAGAGAGAGACTGACAGAGATAGATAGAGAGAAAGAGAGAGAGAGAGAGAGAGAGAGAGGGGGGGGGGGGCTAACAAGCAAGTCCCAGGGTCACCTTAAAAGCACAGCAGGGGCTAACACATTTCTTTTCAAGAGTAGATCATACAGTAGGTGCTTGAGGAAAGATTCGTGCACAGGTATGCACATACATGCCAGTGGAGAAAGAATCTTTACTTACGTAAAAGTAGCAATACTGCAAAGGAAAAAATACTCCACTATAACCAACAGTCCTGCAGTCAAACAACACTGAAGTAAAGCATGCATCGTTTGCGAAATGTACTTAGTAATTAGAAATAGCTAGAGTAATCATGACGCAGAATAGTCCCTGTTATATGTGTTATGATTCTAGGTTACTATAATGGTTTTATTATTACTGCTATATTAACATGTAAGCAGGGTTTTAATGTTGTAGCTGGTAACGTAAACCTGAACTGCACGGGCTAGTTTGTGTACAAAGGTTATGCATTTACATTAAAAGACTAATGTAATATGTTTTCAATAAATGCTTGCAATGAAAAGTCTTGTGCAATGAAATGCAATCATTATGTTTGATCATTTGAGCTGGTTTTGATCAATTTCTTGTTTTTACACACAAAGTAGCTTTAGAGCCCTTTCTTGCACTCAGCGCAGCGTGGTGCAAAGCCGACGTTCAAAGTGTCTTTTCTATTTTAAGACCTACGTAGTCGTTAATGTCCCGTCCCACGCCCACATCGTTTACATAGCAACTGCACTCGTGCCCCTCTGTGCACCCATGGATGTGCTGGTCTTACAGGGAGGTGTGTTCAGGTGCATTCTTGGCATATTGTTATATTGAGACAGCAGAAAGTGATCGCGCCATTGACCAACAAAAACCTGCTCTAAAGTCAATACAGCAGCATTTCATTGAATTTTAACTGCGCATTAGTAAAATGTGCCTAGGCTCACAGTGCACGCTCTATGCTTGTCACACACACACACACACACACACACACACACACACACACACACAGGGAAGTGCAGCAGCACACACACGCAAAAGATTTAAAATAAAAAATGTATGGTGCAAATCCGCCATCATAATAGCATCATAATATGAGCCAAATTACAATTGGTTAATTGCACGTTAGGTCCAAAACACACTAAGGAATTAATGAAGACACCAAGTACAAACCTTTTTAAACCATGCGCCTGTTGCACAAACCCTTTTTTCTGCCGCCAAAGTTGCAAAGGTGGATTTGGACACGCCCTAAAGAACCCCGGCACCATGCGCTTCACGCCATACGCTTAGATTGTTAAAATACTGAATCTTTAACTTAGCATAACACAGCTTTTATCAGAGGGATAAAAACCTGAAGAAAATCAAACCTGCAGCTATTTTTCAATGCAGACCAACTGGTTGCTTTGTTTACTACATTTTAGAGGGCTAGTTTTCCCTACACAGCTCTCCCTCTCTTCATCTGAGGAGGCCTCTTCTTCACTCTCCAACTGTGAAAGATGTTGCCTTTGTCTTCACTCCTAGCAAACACATACAGTATACACACTCCCTTGCATGCTCACTTTGACTGCATGTGTTACAGAACTGAAAGCTTTTACCTTAAGGAATGGAGAAAAATCAATGCTGCCTACCCTTTAAAAACAATTCACAGTTTCTAAGGAAGCCATGGAGGAGTTCGCTGCTGCCACTCGCTGACGTCCTATAGCCATCCCATTCTGCAGCAAAATTCTGCCCATTGCTAAAAAATTCAATAGGACTCATTGAAACAGCCAAGAATAGGTTACCAATGTTCAAATTATTACTCAGAGGAAAAGCTGTACCTATTTCTGTAGCCTGGTCGTTTATCGCAGCTCAGGTACAATACCATAAATTCTAGTTATCAGTGTTAACAGCCACAGTCAGAGGGACTGTATGTCTGTTTATGCAGCATTCTCCGATAAAATTTGGCATTCTTGGTATTGCTTAGTACGTCATAGTCATCCTACAGACGCTATACATGGAAGGTTATCTTTCCGCCCTGAGCATACAGGCGGAAACGCTGCATTATTCCACCCGTCGACCTACCCTCCCATCACACGCTGATTTACACTGGAAGTGGAGTAATCTCACACTGATCTTTTCTTTACTACACCTCATCAACAGCCATCTGCAAACAGCTACGAGTGAGAGGAGAATTTACCTCTGGGTTTAATTGAAAAATACGAGTGCTCAGTAACCTGTGGAAGTAAAGTTTTGCCGAAAAGAAGCCGCAGGCCAAAATGGAGAGGATTACAGATGGATTACCTGTGTTCTGACTCGTGGATGGAGAATATGACTCCAGACGTGGAGGACTTCTGCTGGATCGAGGCCAAGAAGGTAAACTCACTTTTCCTCCTGAACAGCTGCACCACTTTCTCTGTGATGTGTGCCGGGGCGTGAACTGCTCTCCCAACATCTGAAGGAATAAAGTAAAATGGAAGGAAATCATGAGCTTGTGTGTAAACTCTTTTTTCTGTGTGCTTCCTTCATGTACTCCTGCCAAATCTAGAATAACATATTAAGCTGTCTAATCACACGTGTTGAAACACCTTTACACTTTGAATGTATATGTACTGTATGTTATCATCAGTTCTGGTAGTTCTGTCTGGAGAAAAAAAGAATCTGTTGATGCCAAAAAATATACAACAAACTAGTACTTGTAAATGACACTAGGCCAGTAAACTTTGCATAAATGTAAAAACAACATTGTGGAAATGATCAATCAACTGTAATAGTAACATTACCAGCGCAACATCTCCAATGGGGATTCAGATGATGAGACCAACGGTTTAGCCAAAGCACTCAAAATGCTTTTAATAATCCCTGTCAAAGTTGAACCAGGAGGTTATTTTTTAAACTGTGATGGATGTTTACAACAGACAGTTTGGAGCCAGACATAATTCTACTGTTTCCCTTCAGTGACTCTTCAAAATAAGTCTGCCTACACTTGCTTGTTTCTCACCTCAGTTCTCACGTCAGGCATTTTCTAAGCAATGCTGCATGTTTTCAAAGCTACGCTAGTGTTGGTATGTTTTTATTCCCGTTAGGAAAGTTGGCCAAAACTTAAGTAAAATTGCATCAACTTAAGGCCTTATGTGTTATGAGGTATCTCTTATCTTATTGTATCTCTAGAGTACATCTTATGCAAGTACATATCAGTACACAATGGTTTCATGGAGCCAGTGGTTTCAGTACACACACCATGTACAAAAACAAACAAGTACAAAACTACAACAACAAAAATAACAGTTAGCATTGGACAACTTTTGGCATCAATGCTATGCTTATTATAAGCAACACTAGTGGCTTATATCAACAAGTACTGGCTGGATTGCCATTCAACATTTTAATAGACATTCATTGTCCACAGAGGATGAGTCCTACTTACTTAGGTGATCCCTTGACTTCATTTAGTGCAACTATGAGAGTTACATGTTTGGCTTTTATAGTGAAATATGTAAACATTGATTGGATGGACTGCCATGAAATTTGGTACATACAGTACATGCTACATGTCCTTTCAGGATGAAAGGTAAAAACCTTGGTGGTCCCCTGACCTTTCCTCTAACACCAACCAATTTCTGACCAAGTGATAATGAAATTTCTATCCTCACAGGTTTATTTTTAGTACTAATTAACAGATGCAACCATTGTACACATGCTCAACTAAGATGGTTAACATTATAGCTGCTGAATATTCAGTTGTTGGCAATACAGCCTTACAGAGGTAGGCTTGATACAACTAGTCCCGTTTCCTATGGTCAAAAGTTCACAACCAAAGTTCAGCAAACATGGGAATGTACAGTGTAAACAAAATGGGTTTATGTTGAAGAAAATACAACAGAAAAAAAAGAATAATTTCAGCTGAGAAATGTAGTATTAATTACACATTTTTGTTCCATCAGACAGACAACACAACTCAGCGGCCCATTGGATTTGGTAACAGGTATGGTCCTCACAAGTCTTGGAATGTAAGCATTTGTGTGTATGTGAATGTATATGTGAGGAAACCTAAGGAACTAGTTGCAACAGTAACCATGTGTTTGAGACAACCGAACAGAGGAACTGAACCAGCGGCTGTGGTTCCACACTCCCAACTTTACATGACAGACCAGTGGAGAGGAGCCTTTGGCTGTCTCAGCGCAGGGCTTTTAAAACTCCCCAGGGTGGCATTGGCCCGCCTGCCTTCACACTCAGCCTCCCTGCTGTCACAGCCCAGTCGATGGAGTGCCACTTCCCCCAGCCAACGTGGTTCTCCAAAATGCTGGCCCCCTGACTAGTTTGTCATTAGATCACCACTTTAAATCTGCAGAGACACTGGCCCTTTATTTCAAGTCTTTTTTATTGTGCCTTCAACTGACTGACCGTGAAAAAGAGGAGCTGTGTTTTGCACTTCAAGGTCAAAATAGTTTCCGCATTAATTCAGTCCCGTTTAAAACTGGAGATGTCTGTCTCATGTGAGCGCTTAATACAGTCAAGTTCACGGTCTTCACGGCTGTGATACAATACAAACAAATTGTTGTAATGAGTCCAACTAATATCCAACAGCAAACAAACTAAAGCAGACTAGTATTGCTGTGCACATCAACTTTGCTGCAAAGGGAGTTGAACTGTAATCATCTGCAGTGATTAACTGCTTATTCCCCTTTAAAAGTAATGCCAGGGCTGGAAGACAATTATAATAACAGGTTCAGACGCAGAGATTTTAGACCCACATTTATCTTAATTTTCAGTGCTAACAACAGTAGAATGCAACAAGTCCTCAAATAAGAACAATTAAAAAGTTTGTTTTTGCCGTTTAAAAAATGACTAATGTAAGTATATATACGTATGGGGGGGGGGGGGGGGCTTTTTATGGCCTTTAAATCAACAGGATAGCTTGAAAACAGGAAAGGAGAGAGAGGAGGGACGACATGCAGCAAAGGGCCATGAATCAGATTCGAACCCGGGATGCTTCCAAGGACTCATGCTGCGCACACTCTACTGGGTGAGCATTTTTTGATCTGGCATTCCTTTTGGCAAGACGGAAACAGTCACTGCTTTCAGAAATGACCAAACCACTTTATGTGAGTGTTTTCTGATCTTCCACCTCATGGCTAAGTGCTGGATAACTTTAAGGAACTGAAATAACTTGGTAAAAGTTAGAGAAAGTGGGCATGGACAGAAGAAACCAACACAGAAGGGAGTTAAGAGATGGAAGACAAAAAAACTGTCTCCTGTTCAAAAGTCCATCAGACACAAAGACACTTTAGATCCAAATCACTTTTTAGCTAAACTTAGGTTTTTTGATTTCGATGAAGAAAGAACATGTCAGTTTTAGTTAATCAGCTTAAGTTAAAAGCTTAAAAACAATTAAAAATGGCCGATGTATCTCTGAAAACAGACGTTTAAGTGCAGAGCAAAAAGAGCAGCATGCCCGGTTGCAACAAGTTCAAGGTAACTCCTCTTGAGACCAGTGTAACTGTGCAAGCTACAAATCAGCACAAGTCGATTTCAAGGTGTACTGAAGCCAACATTTGCATAATTAATACACACACACACACACACACACACACACACACACACACACACACACAGTGCTGTGCCCACTGCAGAATTGATTGGTCAATGGAAACAGAAGATTTACAGAAATTGTTCAAACAAAAGAACACAAACCGCATGTGTGGTCACACCCCCACAGTCCACTAATAATGATGGACAGAAAGGGAGCAGATCTAAAGCAGTGCACTGTAAAGCCCCATTTCCAGTTGCACAGCCGAGCGCCAATGCGATGTCAAACTGACACAGATTTCGCTGGTGCGGCAGGATTTTGACCACTCTTTTTTTTTCATCTGCGCGCAACAAAGCGGAAAAAGGAAGCCTGAAAGAGCTCAAGGGTGCCAGGACTCTCAGAGTGACTGCAAGTCTCTCTTGTAAACGTACTGGGTAAAGATGAGTTCTTTTATGGTGAATGAAAAGGCTTGATTCAACAAAGTAGGTCATCAAATCAAATCGAAGCGTTGACAGCAATGTTGCTGCCAGTTCTGCCGCCGTTTACCTTTTTCGTCTTCTTCCAGTCACTGGAACTCAACAAGTTCCAGTTCCAGGCACTCAACAAGTCGGCTGTGACTAGTGTACCGCACGTTTAACAGTCTCGTTCGTGCAGCAGTCTCAGGCTTGTAGACATAAACCTATTTACAGTGACAGGAGTAAAAACAGGTAAAACAAGAAGGGCCGTCTCCAAGCAGACAAGATGAAGCTAAGGGTATCAGGCAGAAACCGGCATTCAGCCCCCCTCCCTCTCGATTTTACAGCTTGTCACTTTAATCAGGAGCCTGGAGGACCCCCCCCTCCAGCTCTGCTAACTCTTACAGATTGCCTCTATAACTGGCAGTGAGGAAGAAGAGCTCAGCCGCGGTCCGGAGAGACTTCACTCACCAAATGGTGGACTTTGGTTTGGCCTGATATGGAAACCCAGTGTCACAGCCAGATAAGCACATTACTGCACTACACTCAAGTGTTTGCCAAGGGCACAAAGTAGATCAGGGCAGAGTTCTAAAAGGCCAGTATCCAGCAGGCCAGCAACTGGCAAGAAAATGTCAGAGCCTTCACTCTTTAGCTGAATCACCTTCTGCTGGTTTGTGCGTTTATGTGTGCAGTAGGGTTTAATCCCAGGAAACGGGATTCCTAGGAAGTCTGATCAAGACTATTTCCCGATTCCCGGGAAAGGTTAAGACAGGAAATTAAATTAAATTTAGAAAAACGCAAGGAGTTCTCATCTATTGTTGTAATACGGTGATGTTGATGCAGGCGACGGTGCTGTAATGTAGCTACCGTAACAAAGGCTCACTAAATTCATTACGCAGCAGTAGTCTACATCCTTGGAGGCGGTGAGTGTTTTCTATCTGCAGCCAATTGTTCACGAAAATCCAAAACCGCCTGAGCGCAGTCTTTCAACGCTCTCTGCTTCTTGAAAGCACACTTCCAAAAGAAAAAGAAAGGGCAGGGTGAGAAGTCTTTGTAAACTAAAAGAAATATATAGTCTAAGTTGTCACGAGTTCAATCCAATGCGGATATTGCCGGCCCTGTCTTTATGCATTGCACAGTTGTACATTTCTGTGGGTCGTTTTCTGTCATTTAGTTGAACTTGTTTATGTTTAAAAGAGAAATATGCCGGCCCTAATAAAGAAATATTGTGTGCAGTGCTTCAATTTGTATTGACTGCTGTAATAACTGGCTGTTAATTAGGGTTAAGTGATATGACTGAATCATTTTTAAATAAAAACATGCTATAATCAAATACAGACTCAACACATTTGGCATAATCAGGCTTGTAGACAAACAGACTGTTTCCATAGCTTTACAATGCATACGTCATGTTTTACAGGGCTACAAACTTGCCACTTTTCAAGGTATTCTAGACATACAAACATCTAGAGTTATGTTAACTCTGTATCTGTATCACACTCACATTCTCCTGGATCCACATGCTGGCTAATGTACCTTACCTACTACCTCTGTTCGTATATGATAATATTTGTCTTTACATGACATGACGCTATTTAATGACATCAATGGAGTTTCAGTGGCAGCCATCTTCAAGTGTAGCAGAGAGAAGTGGTCAAGAAGAAATGTCTTATTAAAGCGGCATATACTGTAGCTACATGGCACAGCTCTGTTTTAGGACTACACAGCCCTTCAGCAAGAACAAAAAGCACACTGTTTGAAAAGACAGAAAGTGATTAGGTCATTAGGGCTATTTTTCTTCTTTATTTTTCCCCAAAGCACAAGGTTATGTTTTCATATTACTTGTTTTGTCCGACCAACAGTTGAAAACCCAAATTTAATTTACAATTACATAAAACAGAATATAGCAGCAAATCCTGGGCTCAACTTTTTTCATTTTAGACGGCTTACGTTTGGAACCCATAAAAAAGCTTTAACAATGAATATCAATCACCCCGAAATCAGCCGGGTTGGATCAGTGGGTAGAGCAGGCGCACGTACACTGTCCTTGGAGCTTTATGCCTGAACACAGAGGTCTAGGGTTGGAATCCGACCTGTGATCTCTCTCTCTCTCTCTCTCTCTCTCTCTCTCTCTCTCTCTCTCTCGCTGCTCGGGAATTTCAATTTCCTTGCGTGAGTAATACAGAGAAGTCTAAGTCCCATCATCGATTAGTTGGTTTGCGGATTTTTTCAAGACAGAAGTCAAAGCTCTCAGATCCCAGCCGAAAATGTGAATATTTTCTAGTTTCTTCTCTCTTCTGTGAGAGTAAACTGAATATCTGAGTTGTGGACAAAAAAAGACATTTGAAGATGTCATCTTGCGCTTTTGGGAAACACTGATCCCCATTTTTCACCATTTTATGATTTTTAATAGACCAAACAACTAATTGATGAATCCCCAAAAATGAACAGATTAATCAACTATGAAAATAATCTTTAGTTGCAGCCCAAAAATGATCATTCTCTCCAATTTTGTGAATCATATTGCAATTACAATATCAGTTAAATTGAATTGCAATGAATATAATTTCCTCATATTGTGCGGCCCTAGTACAAGCTAACCATAATCTGGACAAGGTGAACGGAACATGGACTTCTAGCAGATCCAAAAACATCTATACTGCGATCAAAGAGCGTGTGTCTGGCTGTCTCTGTTGGACAGTAGTTTGTTTAGCTACCTTTACTGTCCCCCTCATAGCAATACATTCTGCTTCAGCTGCTCAGAGGTTGCTGGGATACAGCTAGGGATAACATTAAAAGGTACAAGAGAAGAATAACACATCAAAGTTTTTTGGCATCAGTTGCAGCCAATTAACTAAACCCACGATTGACTGACAAGAAAAAAGCTTTTCATTGGCCATCACAAATCCTCCAGCTCTTTGATTTCTTCAAGCAGAGAAGATGCTGCTGACAGATCCACCCACCCATCCACCTACCAAGCAGGTGTGATTGTGTGTTTGTTGGTGGGGGGGGGGACAAATAAACATTAGAAATGGAAATATAAAAACTAGGGTGAACATTTAGCTTAAAAATCCCCTTTTAAGTAGTGATTTAATAGATATTACAGAACCTGCAAGCCACACTACATCAGAAGCCCATCCTTTTCATTTCCACACTTCCAGGCCCAGTCATCTGAACATCCACACAAGAAGCCAGTCAGCCAGTCATCCAGTACACAGCACACTGTCCCTAAGGAGCTAGCCTGCTTTCAGCTGCTCAAGGCGGGTTTGCAGTGGAGAGTAAAGAGCAGACTGGACTGCAGAACAGGTTCTGGGTTGGAACTGAAGATAAAAAGGACTGAGTTATAACTGGAAGTTGAAGAATCTCAAAGATTCAAAGTCGTTTTTAAAATAAACCACCAATAGCACTAAACCTTGACTGCAGCTGACGCAGAGATGTTGCAAATCCAATGTACAGTTTTCCATAAAAAAGCAAATTGCAAAGAGCAACACACTCAAACATGCAGCAGCAGAGACGCTAACAGAAGTCACCAAATGAATAACTAAACAAGGTAGTTCAAGGCAAGTGGTACATTTAAAGCAAAAAGGAGCATGAATAAGGTTTGGAAACAAAAAACTACAGAAAGTAAACTGTGTCCGTACAAAAAAAAGAAAAAGCAGAGGAGTTTGATGCACGAGAAGGAGAGACTGAGTGCACGTCAAGAAGCCTGCAAACACAGCCGAGCTCTCAGCAAGCCCCTCCTTAATTGACTTGGCTCGCATTTGAAGAATCCCTCGGCTGTTACAAAATTCATAAACCTGAATTGATGAAACATTAATGATTCAGTTCAAGTTTTCCTTCCGTTTGCAAGTAGATAACCTGACTGTAAACATTTAAAAACCTGTACGCACTAAAATATTTTGTGTAATTGTCACGTATCTAATGAGACCAGCTATAGATAACATCCAAAAACAGTGCTGACAACCATTGACAGAGTGCAGTTTGATTACAGTAAAGAAGGATACGGTTTGAAGAAATAAAGCTCATCCATCTCTGGGAGAGTCATCGGCTGTCACTTAAAGAACAATAACGCAGAAGCAAAATCCAGCCAGAGGAATATTAGATTTGGGTTGGAGTAATGAACTTCCCTTTCAATTTCCTCCAGGGGCACCAATATATGCATGTTGAATCTCTAACACACACCAAAAACATGCACAGTAAGGCTGTGAAGCCAGTGCTGAACTGCATGCAGAGTTAGTGTGTGTGTGTGTGTGTGTGGTATGAAACAAGATTGGCACCATAAGAGATGGTACTTAAACTAACTGAATTAAAATGTGTCATGCTCATTTTGAGCTGCTGAATCAAATGGAAAGAGAATTTTGTAGAATAAATGAAGTTATAAAAAAATAACTGAAAAATGCAAAGTTTTGCGTAATACGTGCATTTGCTGCTTATCAAACCTGAGAATTGTGGAATCGAGACTGGAGGCAGGAGTAAACAGCTAGGCAAGCTTAAAGTGGACAAATACACCTTACAATGACTCTTGAGCTTCCGTAAGTACATTTTATCAGATAGCTCAGTTGGTAGAACAGGCGCCCACATATAGAGGCTCACTCCTCAACACAGCTGGGCCGGGTTCAACTAAGACCTGCGGACCTTTGCTGCATGTCATTCCACCCCCCCCCCCCTTTATTTCTTCATTCTTAATGTCAATAAAAGCCCTAAAAATGCCCAAAAAATTTAAATGTGTGCTGCCCAACTGCATACCCTGTGGGCACTTATCTCATTCTATATTGTGAGGATTTGTGTGTACGTGTATGTGCATGCATGTGTTTTGACAACTCTCTATGCTGAGATCCTATCCATAATCTGCTCCAACCCCCACAGCTCTACACAATCCTCCTCTGCTGTGGGCAGGTTTTAACACCACAGCTGGCAGTCTGTGCTTCAAACCACTCACACTGTACATATACAGCATGAAGCCACACACACACACACACACACACACACACACACACACGGGAAATAGTTGGAATTGAGATGTGAGCTAATTTAGTATAGTGCCGAGTGCTTTGAGGTGCCATATCAGTTTCTCTCAGGCATCCAGTAGGCCCACTGCTGGGAGTGTGACTCAATCTGAGGGACCATGCAACTGTACAGCCGGGGCCCCTGTAGAGATTTAGGAGAGCTCGATTAGAGAGCTCCCCCCCCCCCCAACGCAACTCAACCAAGCTTAAACACCTGCTCACTCTAGCCGTACCGCTCCACCTGACAAACAGCAGATAACTGGATGCTAGAATGGGACAGCACTAGCCAGCAGGCTCGCCAACCAGCAAGCTTCCATCCTGTCGTCAGCACTGCTTACACAGCTATTTATCTCAATTAGCCCTGCTCTGCATACTTGAAAAATATGGTGTCGAGATAAGGATAACGGCGTCCGTTAGTACTGTCCTCCTTATATTTGTGATAAATCATTCACTGAGAGTTCTAAACTACCATGTCCTGAAATGTCTAATAAAGCAACAAATCGGCAAATAACCTCATCATCACGCAGTCATGTTTATGGCAGGATCCTTAATCATTCTCTCACAGCCACAAGCTGACAGCCACAGCTGAGGAGTTTACCTCCGCATGAGCCCTGCTGCATTCCTTTTTCCTTTCAAAAAGGAGAGAGAGAGAGAGAGAGAGAGAGAGAGAGAGAGAGAGAGAGAGAGAGAGAGAGAGAGAGAGAGGAGAAAAAAAAATGATGACGGTGGAGCAAACACGTGGTGCAGCGTGGGCAGCATGCAGAGCAAAGCTGGGAGATACGATCAAGACAGGACATACATGGAGGTGACACTCCGAGAGATAATACAGCCAAAGGTCACCCAAGGGTGCCTTGCTACTCTCCCAGAAAGCCTCTCTGTCACAGCCCAGTGGAACCACAGCAAACACCTGCAGCCCTCATATATGTTACATATGCATATGTGGGCACGTTTGACATTAAACACATTGCTTAGGGGCTTATGATATGAGAATGACCAAGATTCAAAACTCATAACCCTTCTCTGTACTTTGTCAGAAGGGTAAGGTGTCACTCCTTCTTGGGATTGTTTCAATCATGCAGCTCATTCAAAGTGAAGAAATAAAACACGGATGTGACAACATAACATGAAACAAGAAGGTGCTGCTGGAGGGCTTCTGTTAAGCAGCATGCAGTCACAGGATGTCGCAATATATTGATATGTCAATATCATTACATGAGACTAAATATAATCTTTGATTTTGGATATCATAAAATCGTAAGATTTTATATATTAAGTGTATTGAAGGCTGCAATAGAGTAAAGTGATGTCGTTTTCTGAATTTAGCAGACTGTTCTAGCTGTTCTATTATGGGCTTTAACACACGTTTTCATTAAAATCAACATTTCTGGTGATTATTTATCAAAAGTCTTATTGCGAAAATATTTTGTCAAAGCACCAATTGTCAATCTTAAATATCGTCACAATTTCGACATCAAGACATTTAGCCAAGAATATCATATTTGATTTTCTAAATATTGCCTTCGGATGTAGTCATGTGTGTTTGAGTAGCTGTAAATAAAAAGGTTAAAGTCTTGTTACCAGACCAGAGTAGGGTACCGGGGAAACAAATTTGGATTTCCTCATTTCTCATTTTAATGCTCTTATCTACATGGAAAAGTGGTTCAGGTTGCCTTGTGCAAATGTTTTTTTATTGACAACATTGGCACATAGCCGACTGTAGTGTTCAATTTCACATGTAACATTCTCACTTGGAGCAAATTATCTCTCACACAATGTAACACTGTTGCATTCGCATCAGGTGTCAGCTTGGCCATCAAGTGGTATTTCAGACTGGCCGTGCTATGATGATAGCTCAGTTCACAACGACAAAACACACAGATCGCTTCGGTCTTGTCAGTAGAAACATTTGGCGACTTTTTGAAACTTTCCATTCAGAATCTTATTGGCATCCGTCTTGTCGTCTCACGCTCGCCATCCATTTAAAACATAACGTTACTACTCTTTGGCCGGCTCCCAAGCCCAAATAAGTGTATGGCGTGCCTGTTTTGTTTCCGGTCTAGCTAGATCCAGTGTGGTGTTACTAGCATGTGAAAAAAACGACAAAGTTTTCTAGGTAAAAAGAACGTTAATTTCAAGGTAAAAAAATAATAATCGACGGCGTTAATAACACGTTTAACTGACAGAACTTATACAGTTTATATACTGTATACAAACGTGTGTGTGTGTGTGTGTGTGTGTGTTAAAAGGGAGCAAAAACAGCCAAGGGTTAGCAGGATATAAAGGCTGTATTATTGTTTGACAATTACAATTATTTTCAGTAATACATTTTCATTATTTAATTAATCAATTTTCTGAAAACTCTGGTAAATGGTAAAATATGCCTGACAACTTTCACAATGTCTTGTTTTGTCCAACTGACTGAACTCAAAAAGAAGTTTTAACACAGAAAATCAGATAAAGCCTGCAAATGAGAAACTGCTTTGAAATTCTGGCTTTTTTTTTTTAGCTTATTTGACAATTCTGACAAGTGAAATGCTCTATGATTGTCTCTATTGACAGTATTAGAAAATGTTGCCCGTTAACCAAAGTCTCATTGAGCAAGGCATTTTGATGTGGGAAGACTCAAACATTGGATGTAATTTAGGAATATAAACGGGTCAAGAGTCAGAGAAGGTCAACTGACTCTGGAATATTGAATATGTTGAGCATTGGTTATGTTTATCATTGTTATTACATTACCCAGATTGATGCGATTACCATGCTGATAACAAATGTTCAGAGTCCGTTTTGCAGTATGCACGAGCATTCGACTCTGAAACTATACATCAAACTTCCCTTGTTTAATCTCATATTGCCGCCTGAGTATCAAGGCAATGTATCAAACATCTCCCTATAGTGCAGCCCTACCCGCAGCTGTGTCAGTCTCTGAAAACATTACAGCCCCGTCGGTGAACGAACACACTCACACGCCTCTAAAAAAAAAAAAAAAAAAAAAAAGGAAAGACAAGACAAGCAGTTCCCTCCCTCTTTTATCTGAGCAAATGGAGCATCAATTCACACAGTGGCAAAGCAGAAAGGAGGCAACTCATCAAATAGAGGCGACTGGAAATGTAAACTAGCTGCTGCGTGTGGAACAATATCTCTAGGTGTACTCTCAACATGTGCCAGCGACAGATTATTCACATGGGACTCCAGTTGGAGAGGAAGCTACCGGCTTTAGTGACTCCGACTGTGTTGAGGTTGATTATGAAGTCAGAAACTATAAATTTTTAAAACAAATGGCACTCCAGATGTTTCCCCCCGTCTTCATAACAAACGCTATCTCCTCTTAGGCGTGGAGATGCACGCTGAGTGTAACATGAGCTTGAAAAATCTATGTGGCTTTCTTCCCTCTTGTGCGTGTTA
Organism: Etheostoma cragini; assembly: GCF_013103735.1. Lineage (NCBI taxonomy): Eukaryota > Metazoa > Chordata > Actinopteri > Perciformes > Percidae > Etheostoma > Etheostoma cragini. The sequence goes on from NC_048407.1 coordinate 30,395,612, forward strand.
GAGAGAGGCAGTGTTTGATGCGGTTTCCTTTCTCGGGAGGGCACTGTCACTGTGATACATTTGCCGCCCTCAGTCATTTGGCATTATAAAGTTAAAGCTTTATTGTTAATAAACTGCTGGTATGAGGCAGGCAGGTACTAAATATCCTGCTCGCAGTAAAGTTGTGTTATTTTTTCAGGCTCCATTTAGGCAGTTTTTTCTCTGTTCTGGTGCTTAATGAATTAGTTGATTAATCATAAGCTGCCCAACAGATATCTAGGATACTCAACTGATAATCATAAAGTCAGTTGCTGAGCAGAAATGTCAAAAATGTGTAGGGTTCCAACTTCCCAAATGTCACATGTGCTGATATTAATTTTTATTTAAATTGCATAGTTGTAGGGTGGCAGCATTTGAAAGAATGTCAAACAGAAGGTTTGCAAGCTTAAAGGCCCAATGTGTAATACTGACAGCTAGCGTTTAAAATAGTTACTGCTGTCCAAATTCAAAATACTGTCCTCCCCAGACTCAAAGTCCACAGAGGTTGCCATGTTGAGAACACAGCATCAATGTTGCTAGAAGCTAGTCTTACATAGCCAGACATTAGCACAGCGGAGTAGCTAACGTTAAGATGCTGGCAGATGTTGACAGTCACCAAGTCAAATGGATTTTACCTTAAAAGTTAGAGGAAAAAGAGGACTATTGCCTGTGAGAGGATGGTATCAAATACATGCTGGTGTTTATACTCTGGCATGCAGTCATGCCTTATCCCATAAAAACTCCAAGAGCACATTTAACTGATGAAACCAAGAGGAAATGCAGCACCGATAGACTAAGTATTCCAGACTGTAATTAATGCTAGCGTAGGTGGCGAAAAATCCCTACCAAGCATTTGAAAAATGTGTCTGCATTTACATAACTATAGGGTTAAAAGAAAATTTTAAAAATCTCGCTTTCAGTCACACAATGCACCCTGAATGTTCGTAAATTATAACTCATTGGATGAGCGCATACCTGTCTTACATATTCCATACTTATTTGCAGCTTTAGGAGCAAAAAACAAGCCAAATTCAGTACACAACAGGACTGAATAAGCCTCCTCTGTTTCCATCAAAGGACTATTCCCTTTTCAGCTCTCCGTCTTGCCTCGGAGACAGACATGAAAAGCTCCCAGTCAAGAAGAGCAGCAGGATCTCTAACTGTGGTTCGCTACGCTTCTACCTCCTCTAACCTGGACTAAAACAAAATGACAGCTCACCTTGTGATGGAGTCAGCGATCACATTTTTTATTTCTAAACCCTGCATCCTTTGATCCTTCACAGGAGAGTTTTTGCTCTTTCCAAGCACTGACAATTTTAACACTTTCTCAGGTAGAGTACAGTATCCATACTGTTGTTTTGAACAACAAATTATGTTTTTTTCCGACCAGTCACCGACAACTTATACCTTAGACAAGTAAAAAGCAAAAATCCTCTACAAATGCTGCAGACAGACTGAAGACACTCAGCAATTAAATGAGTCATCCGCTGAGAGTTTATCTAAATCCAAGCGGTAGTCCAATGCTTTCAAAGTTCTAGATTTTGACGTGAGATTACAGTTACTGTGCCAAACTGTGTCATCCACCCAACTTCTATTTAAGTCACTCCAATTATGTCTGAGTTACAGATTTAGAAATTTAGTTACAGATTCTCAGCGCAGGTGTCTATAGATCTGGCAGCTTTTTGATTTAATTAAAATAAAATCTACAGTATGATTAAGATTTAAGGAAATTGAAAGGAAAATGTATTAATATAACCCAGGCCAACTCATAAAAAAAAAAAAACTACTGTACTCTGTCAAACTTCACTTCCTCCTGGGAGCACAACCCCGATGCACAAAAAGGAAACACACAGAAGTTGTTAAAGATGTGCCCACATAAAAAGGAAAAGACAACGTAAGTATATGATTATGTAATGTTTTAAACCCTGCCATGCACGCAAGTGGCAGAGCTAAGCAAGGGGAGCTAAGCTAAGATAAGATAAGCGTAGTAGGCTAGTGGAAATGCATATAATTATGCTTGGATTGTTAATACATAATGTTTTTGAACAGTTTAGTAAGTGAGCTTCTAACAAAAATAGGACACGCCCTAAACGCACCTGCGCCATGCACTTCACGCCGTGCGTTTAGATCGTTAAAATATTAACCAAAGTGTTGGACTAATGGGATTAAGATAGAAGCAGCGTAATTATATATATTTTAGCAAATCTATAGCAGTCCGGAAAAACCAGGAGAGAGGAAGAGGATTATGCTGGAGGAGAGGTTTGAGAAATATCTATGGGAATAGATCCCTTGCTGGGAAAATTGGTCACCACTGGAATCCATTGTAGCTGCCATGAATTCAGCCTCTGTGAAGGACCAATCTACAAACTCTTTCAAGACCTCATAAAACTGGAACCTGAACTTCATGGAATAGATTATCTTCCTGGAAGTTAAATTCATGCTGCACTGGTACGCATAATTAAAACCTATAAAGCTATCGCAACATAAAAAAAGAAAACCACGATTCTCTCTATGGTATATATCCCATTGGTTTCCACCTCTCATCCTGTTATAACAGCATCCTGTTTGACAGTAAGGAAGTAAATATACCATGTTGTATTTCATGGGACATTCAGGGGGGTTGTGTTTGATCATCTAAATAGACTTTGGATGGAGTATCACTCACGGAACTTTATAAATGTAGTTACTTCACACCTCTGAATGAAAGATTACACCCGTATTTATCAAACTAAATCTATTTGAAACCAAATTAGTTGATCTAATAGTGCTTCAAAACTTTTCTTGTAGTTTATCTTCAGTCCAGACCTGTCTAGCCACACCACAGCAGCACTAATGCACTTTTTCCTACCAGCCTTGAATACAACATCACATTGTGTTTGTGCTTTAAGTGTTGCATCAGTGCTTGCTAGCCGCTGTACAAGCTGCACCCCCCAAAAAAAAAATCTGAATGGTGCCATGGGTCATGGTATTCATAAATTATAACAGATTATTAGAGGAGAGGGAAGCACAGAGACAAAAGGAGCAATAATACTATTTTATGACTTAATATAAATAGCACCTTCAGCAAACTGCAGCCCTTTTTCTGTGTAGGCTAATTAATGTTTCACATCCAATACATTTTTAATCTTATTGATGACACCCCTGATATTTCCTTTAGCACCACCATCATCAGGTCAGAATTTTTAATTCTACACACAAAATAACAAAATCTAATATGTAGATTACCATAAAATTCTTCACACAGTGATAAATCTACCATCAGGACAAACTTCCAACTCTGATACTCAGGATATCTTAAAATGAGTGGGTTTCTAGGTCCGACACTGCTGCCCCCCCCCACCCCCCCACCCACTCCTTAAGACAAAATCAGACACATCTGCCAACTCTATTCTTGTTTGGGCAACATTTTCCAATGTTCTTTTTAATGGCATCCCATCCATTTTTCCACCACTTACCATCCATTTCAACACCGACCGTCAACAATCACATCCATATGTACACACACACCCCTCTAAGCTAAGAGTGACACTGTGACCACCACAGACACTAGGGTGCATAACAGGATGACGCATTAGTCTGAACCCCAGCTAATGTTGGCTAATGTCTAATAAATCCATACCTGTCAACTTCAATGTAATGATAACAAGAAGTGTGAATTATGTGTAAAACTGTTTCGTAAGACCCATCAGTGGTGAAACTTTCTCCAGCCCCAGGGGCATGTGAAGTTTCATTTGCACTTTGTAACATGAAAATTTGCTAGATTGGTCTGGCAGGGTGTTCACATGGCAACAGTGATATGCTCAGCGTTCACCCCGGCATGTTACATGCTTTAGCTTGAGTTTAGGTGATCAGTGACACTGTCTGCCTTGAAGCTGCATCTTGTGCTACAGTAAATTACCATCAACGTGCAGATAGGATGGTGTCAGGTTGGTGTTGGTAACCAGCTTGTTGGTGTTGACAGTTAATCCATGAAGTACCATAACCACATCATGGGAGATGAGCCCAGTTCTGCTTACTTCCAACATAATTTTACCAGACATCAGTTGTACTGTTTTTAGGGGTCTGATTTAAAATGGGTAAGGATATATTATTAAGAACATTCATATAGTTATGTGCTTTTGAAGAAGACAAACAGTATATACAAGAGTGCGGATACCCGACACAAGCCCAATTTTCATTTTTTTTTCAAATGCCTTCCTACAGTTAGATAAAAGCAGAATGTCCACACAAACATACATGTGTCATTAGTAGGTTATGAGAAAAACATGGGGTTTTAACTGTGTCAGGCTCGGACATGAACACCTTAACGCCTGTTGGGCTCGGGTCCGGTTAACGGACACGAACACACACAGTTAATCCGTGAAGTAACATGACCCAATCACGGGCGATGGGCCTAGTTCTGCTTAACTCCAACATCATTTTACTACAGATCAGTACGGTTTTTTGGTGTCTGATTTAAAATGGGTAAGGATATATTACTAAGAACATTCATTCATTTATGTGCTTTTGAAGAATACATACAATACACACACACGGACACACTTTGCTAATTGCATTCAGTTTGCACTGCGTGTCCTTATGTGCAGGATGGATGTCATTATTTTAGGGCGGCTGAAGTTACCCTATAACGTTTCTAAATAATAAGAAAAATAATTAGATTTAGACTTTGGGTTTTTGTTTTTACAGTGCCCTCTGTATCACTCATTACTTTTAATCAATCTTCCTTCACCGTTTATCTGTGTGTGGTGGTGCGTAGTGTGTAATTTATTTCTCTTACAAACCATGGAAATGGCATAGTTTAAAGGCTTTGTTACTCTTGCACAACGCCGTGCACGGGCCTCCATAGATAGCGCGTGTTACAAGCATGCACAAAGAAGTTTATGCTCACGCACCAAAACACCACAGGGCATACAGACAAAATAATCTGTGATTGAGAAAGAAGTAGTAGGGAAGAAGAGAGCGGAGTACAGGAAAGCATTCTGCCCTGCAACTGTAGAAAACATGTCCGTCATGAACACTAGCGTGCTGCAAAACATTACAGTTAGAGAAATAAAACATCATTTTCTACAAATTATCACAGGAAATGTAGTCTCGCATTGCCAGACCTACCTCCACATCCCTGGGAAGTAGGGTCTGGCTAGTCCACACCGCAATCCGGGATAAAAACTTGCTGTGGTTTATTGGCATTACTTTAAACCAATCACAGTCATCTTGGGCGGTGCTAAGCACAGATTGGACAGATAGTCTAGCTAGCTGTCTGGATTTACCCTGCAGTTAACCGTAGTCCTCAGAAATCCACCAGAGTTTAAAATGACAATACATAGAAACGGACATCAAGTCGAAAAGAGTGGCATCCGGTGGAATTTCCAGCAGAACTAGAGCAATCCCGGAAGTAGAATAACGTGGATATGGACCACGCAAAATGTAACTGTAGCAAGCATGTCTCTATCACAAACGTTATGAACATTCATTCATCCCTGATTTGCAGTTTTTATTTTAGGTATCAGAAGAGGAGGAGGTAGCGTCATAAGTGACAACACAGAGTGCAAATGACAAGCTAGATGCTAAAACATGTCCCAAATTCCTTCTTTGTTGTTTTTTGTTTTGCAATTATGTTTTGGCCGCCAATATAGAACGCATTTTCTTTATCATGGTACCAAAATGTCATTAGCTGTAATTAGTCGTAACAGAGCAAATTCCAACTCCAATCTATGATAGGTTATAAAGCCACCAAAGTGAAATTGAATGCAATTACAGTGTGACTATGATAGCATCAAAACAAAGACAATAGCCCCATGCAGGGCAAAGCAGGGCTAATTATATCAGGCTTCTGATGGAGATAGGAAGGTGCTGAAGGCTCATTCTTGCACCTTCCACGAACGGTTTGAGGCAGCGATAAATAGACAGAGTTTAATTGCTCCACGCCGAGGTTACTGTGCCAGTTTCCAGTCATGCAGCCAAGGATTTAAAAGATGAACACATCTTATTGTAGATGACATTTCTCTGTGTGTGATAATGAGCCAGATTTTCGAGTGAGCTTTGAGTGTGTGATTATGCATGATTGCAACTATTTTCCATACGGTCAATTCTAAACATGCATTGTTCGTAAGAGCACACAAAAGCACAGTTTGCTGCCGTCTAGCTCATAAAAATTGAATAGGAATAAAAAAGGGAGCCAGCAATCCAGCCTCCTTTCGTGCAGTGAACACTGTAGGGATCTGCAATATGTGGTGTTATAATACAAAAGTTGTAACCATTTACTGTGTATGCGTGCATGTGTTTGTGCACTGTAAACTAGGATAAGCACGATGATTTACACGTCTACTACCACATCTTAGAGTGATTTGTAACTTTAGACAGCGTGCAATCTTAAATGGTGTCCATTAACAGATCCTGAATGTCTGAAAAGATATGTGCTAAATCATAACACATCTAAGTGTGAGTGAGTTAAAAAAATGCATTTTTTTAATTCTAATCTACAATTTATATTTTATTTTATTTAAAATATGACTTAATGTTTTGTCGGGAATCTGTAAATTTCATCTTATTGAGTATAATTCATTCATCACATCGCGAGAGGTTGTTACTGCATTGCGCCTCTTTTGTGCCTCCACAATAACATCTTGTATTGCTGAGATAAGTTGTGTGTAAAATGCTGCTGCGCTATCTTATTTTAAGATTGTGTTGACACTTCAATTATTTTCGCAAGTTAATACAATGTTAACTGTTTTGTGCCGTTTTCACGGCTAAATGTAACTTGTAATGACGCTTTGTCTAAGTCTCTCGTTTCACGCAATTTTCGCAAGCTTGCTGTTTAATGTAAATAACAGAGGTACTTTATGAGTGTGTGAATTCTGTTGTGTGAGGTTTAGGTGCAGATGGTCTTGTGAACATGGGAAACAATCCACTGATGTGATGTTGTCTTCTGCAGGTGTGTGTGTGTCTCTTTGTCGGATGTATAATTTGTTATTTCTGTTTCACTTTGTTCCCTGAAGCTGTTGGAAAGTGTGAAGCATTTTTTCTCATGTTTACTGTTATAGTTTAGCTTGCATTTCCCCTGACAATAACGTCTTGTATTGCTGAGGTGCAGATGGTGTTGTGAATATGGGAAACAGGCCACTGATGTGATGATGTCTTCTGCAGAAAAATAAATTCAGAAAAAACATCGGTTGAAGTGGTTGCCTTTCATTCTCCATCAACATCCGTTACGTGCGTGTGTGTGTGTGTGTGTGTGTGTGTGTGTGTTAAGTCCTGTCCGTTTCTGCATGTGTTGTCTGGTCTCCCTCCCTTACAGCTTTCCTCTCCCTGTTTTTTTGGCTGTGGAATGCGTTCCAATATCTCAGTGTATTGTATTGGTTGTTTTTCTATTGGTTGATAATTTGTGAATGTAAAAAAAAAAAGGTTGTATTAGTCATGCAAAAGAACACTCAGATTGGACAGATGGTCTAGCTAGCTGTTTGGATTTACCCAGCAGTTAACCACGGTCCTCAGAAATCCACCGGAGTATAAAATGGCAACACAAAGTAAGCGGAAGGTGACGGACATCCAGCCGAAATGAGGGACATCTGGCGGAGATCCGACACAATTGTGGAAGGCAATTTTCGTTGATATACTCAGTGTTTGATCCATGTTGATTTTGTAGTGGCGGCCCGCCATGGCAAAATGTCTGCCGCCACAGTATCAGAAATAGGGCAGACTCACAATGTAATCGTGGTTGGCTTTTAAATTATCCTATTGACATAATGCACCCCCGCGTTGGCTGCCGCTCACATTGCAATTTAACAAGTAGAGCCTTTCAGAGGTTATTGGGCCCAGTTTACCTCCACATAGTGTTGTGCTGATGGAGTTTATTGTCAGTATGTTGGCTTTCTTCCGAGTCGACTATTAAAACGAACAACTCCATCAAAACCGTCACAGCGGTGGGTCCGTTCTAATTGGAAAACGTTCAACTTATCAGTTCTTTCAGCTCATCGTCCTGACATCAAACATCTGGAAACATGGACACTGTCCGTGAGTCAGTGTAATATAATATAAATTGGACATAGTCTATAGATGTAGTCGTTTGGGTTTTGGTTTCCCTATGAAGAATTTCTTGTAAAATTAATTTTCTAGACCTGTTGTAGATGTTTATTGCCCCATAGTTCCTACAAAATGTAGTTGAAAACTAAAAATATGCCTCATTGTGTGTGAATAGAGGTGAACAGATATATTTGTTTGTTCTGCAGCGAAGTCTCAGTTCAGTTTTAATCGTAAAACGTGTGGCGGGGGTTGGGGTGTTGTTGTTCGGACAGACCTGCCCCCAAAAAAATCCTAGAAGTAAACACTTCACCGGCTACCAGTGTCATGTCAAATAAGTTATCATCTGCTAAAAAGTGATTGTCGTTGATATGGCGTATGTCTAGATGAACAGCAGCAGAGCCTGATTGAACTAAGTTGGAAACAAAAATACTGGGCCAGTTCCTAACAAGGCAGCGCTACAAACGTGCACTGCACTTGTAATAAATAAATACATATTATACACAGTATATCTCCTTTTTATAGAAATGTTACATTAGAAAAAGCAAATTAATATATATTATAAGAAACAGCAGACAATTAAACCGTTAAAATCCATCGAACAATAGGAAAGGTAAGACTCTACAAGAGTCCACAGACAGACTCATATAAACAACACACACACACACACACACACACACACACACACACACACACACACACACACACACACACACACACACACACACACAGTAGAGAATCCTATGTCTAGTTAATCTGAAAAATGAATAGCTCTTTTATTTCTCATGTATTATTGAGCATGTTAGCAACATTTGCTAACGTGCAACATCGTACTAAACACAATCACAAAATGTCATCAATTCAGCAGATATTTGGTCATTAATGGATGTTGGTCAAATTGAAAATTTGACTTAACGATGGTGGCCAGAGGAAAAGTCAGGTGATCAGTGGATTTTACATTGACCATGAATGTCTGCACAAAATTGCATGTTATCCATCCCACAGTTGTTGAGACTCGGATATGCAAATGAAAACCTGGTGATGGCACTAGAGAAAAAGTCAGGGGTTCAACAAAGTCTGCAAAAGTGCAAACTTAATGGCAATCTTTTTCAACTCAGTCAGGACCAAAGTAATGGACTGAATAATTGATCACTAGCTAATAAAATAGCAGTGGAGTAGTAAAACAAAGGGGGCTTTAAAAAAAATTGAGAGATGGTAATAGAGGGCGAGAATTCCACAGTTGCCATCTAAAACGGCACAAGACAGCTTCACTGTAGGGCTTCAACACCAGAAATAGAACATTCACAGTAAATCCCTGTTTTTGATCCTGGTTCCAGGAGACAGCAATACTCCAGACCAATTATATGGATTTTACGTCTGGGTGTGCCAGATGAGATCATGTTTCCCACATCCAACTGAAGGCAATTGTGTCAGCCCATTGTTTTTCTGCGCTGCCTTTATTTGACACTAGGGGGGCAATAGAGACATGTCTGTCCCTTTAAAAAGATATCGCCCTCATGTACTATGAATAATTCAGTTGGAATAATTCCACCGAGGTTCCTGTGAGGTGGGACCAGTGTCTCGCCTCCTCCAGCAGTAGGACAGCCAGGAAGCTCATACATAAAAGATGAAAGGTTTGATAGCCTCTATTGGATTCAGCGGCTGTGACTGTGCACAGTAGACTTTCGTAGCCTGGCTTAGCTCGCAGCTTGTGAACTGCCCACAGCCTCTCAGGCCTGCCTGCATGGGGCATTCTCTGTAACATCAGCGATATATGCATCCCCAACTCTGCTCTGCAGTTGGAGGGGAGGTATAAATAGCAACAAAATGGATGAAGGAAAGACCGAGACCTCACTAAAACCTCTCAGTTTCCAGCCAATTCCCCCCAAACCTTCAGGAATGGTGCAGCCTGCTATGAAAATAGAATACTTGTGTAGGTCACATTGTGCTGTAGCACCATTTGTGTTTATCAAGATGTCTAAAATGTGTCATCACCCATTTCCCCCTCTCAAATCACCTACCGTCTAATTTCTCTGCAGCATATGCCATTCTGAGCTAATTTCAACTCTTTATTTTGCCATTTTCCTTTCCAATTTCGTAACATGCAGCTTAGTCTCATCTCCACCGTGAGAGAACAGAGATCTGTTCGAGTGGAGCCAAACCTTCTGCCTGCCCAATCGCCTGACACAAACATGATAACATTTCACTGGAGCATATCAAAGACTGGCATATTTTGACTTTCTAAAATAGGAGAAACATGCACAGCGCTGATATATATTTAGAAGGAAACCTGCAGTAAAACGTGGATTTATCTGGTCATGTTGTTAACTTTGTACCCTCTTTGGTTAGCCCGAGGGTAAATCTGCAATACAGAAGTGAAAATAAAAAGGCCTAACATTTTTGGTCCAATGCGCTTGTCTTATGAGTAGCCGACCAACAAAAAAATACATATATACAGTATATATTTTCATATTAGGTGATACAAACTTTTTCCTTTAAACCTGTTATATGAAGACATTTGGATTGCAACAATGCTTAAATGGTTCTAAGTAAAGTTGCTGTTATATAAAAAATAATTTAGCATCCATTATAAATAACAAAAGGTGGCTGGAGCTGCAGGTTCCACAAGTGGCAACAATCAGGCAGGCTAAGACCAGTCTGTCTGATAACTCTCACGTTCTGTTTTCACAGTCGGACCTGTTGAATTCAGGAAACAGGAACAGGGTTCCTCCGTGCAAACATAAGCACAAGGTATAAGAACAATATGTTCTTCTCGCAGTTATGCTCATTAATGAGCAGCGATGAACGTATGACTATGAATTCTCTAAAGTATATGTTTGACTGAATATATGAATGGAGGAATGCATGCACATTTTTTGCAAACTGATTGGATGGATGCTTATGGAAGTTGGACTGAGTGGTTGTAAGGCATGTGTGGGTGAACCGAAGAATGTAGGAAGGATGGCAGATAAAGAAGAATTTATCTTATTTTAGTATGGAAAATGATAAGTTATAAAATGCAATTTGCACAGTTTTTTGAGTAGCCCATATGGAACTGTACACTTGTCCATTAATTGTTTTAACCCTGTGCTTGTTGGGTTAGGGTCTGGTGTATCTCTTGCATCAATGTTACTCAGTGTTCAAAACAAACTTCTCCTTAGGGAGACAAATAAAGATACTTTTATTTCTATATTTAACACGGTTTAAAATTGGTCTTACCAGGACAGTGATTGAGTAACCTGTTGAGTAAGAGATCTAAAAAGGGCACCTAGCAACACTGCAGGGGAAAGTTGAGAAAAGCTCAACTTTATGTAAATGTACTCTGACGCAATGCGAGCAAGAAGCCGCCAAGAGCCAATCACAGGGCTTTAAAGGCCCCGTTACACAGAAGGACAGAGTTCTTTACCACTCTGCTCCACAAAGAGGAGTGAGGATCCCATCCAGTGCAGATACAAAACCCCACTGTCAATCAAGCTGGTCAGCTCAGGTGTAGTCTTAAAAACAGTCTCAACAGTGCATACCTCAAGGTAAAATAAGAAAAAAGCTATTCTGTACGCGTGAATCAAATTGTGCAGGGAATTAACTTCTTCCTCGTGTATTACATGGCTGTTGCTCCATCAGAAAAACAACTGTCCAACTCCTGATTTCCACCAGGCGAGTCTGCGCTGCGCTCCAGGTGCGTGCCCAATCGCACCTGGAGCGCAGCCATTCAAGTCAAGGCTTGATATCCCACCAGCTGCACCAAGGCGTGTCCCAGAAGCGTGCATGAAGCGGCTATCCACAAAGCAAGTCTATTTTCACGCAAACCGCAGGCCCTTCGGAAAGCCAGACAGGAAGTGAAACAGCGAGACTATCCAGTCTCTCTTTATGTCTCCTTTAGAACACCACAAACAACGAGAGAGTCATCTTGGACATTGAAAAATAAAAAACTACATCAGATCTTTCTATTTTTTCATCAGGTGACACCAGTTTTAAGTTTAGGAGTGCTTGGAGTGGAAGGTAGATACTATCTTAATAAACACGCAGTTGTTCTGTAAAGGACTTGTAGAGTCAATATAATCTGAGTCAGGCAGCAAGACGCTCTTCTTCTGAGACGCGCCTGGTGTGACCTGGCACGTGGACGGAACAAAACAGCGGGAGGCCGGAACGCAGCACAGACAGAACTAATAAAGACACAGGCGGACAGATTTATTTTATTTGCATTTAAAATCAATAACTTGTTGATTAAGGGCTCACATGTAGAATTGATAAGTCAAATAATGTTGAATTATTAGATTAGGCCTGTGGGAAAATGGCCCTGTAACACAAGAAAGCCAGACACAGTAAGCATTTCAAAAGACACAGCATCTGGTGAGGTATGAGATCTGAGTTAGGAACTACACATCCCCTGATGGTTGGGAGGTGACAGCTACAAAAACACACACCATTACAGATAATTAGAAGCTTTTCTATTTAGTATAATCATTATTACTACAATTGCTCCAAAACTATTTTACCCAAAAACTACTGAACACAAATCAATGAGCCACAAATGTTCACTGGCCTTTTAAGAGCATACACACACACACTGTAGTGTATTTTACTAAATCCCACATATAACATCCTGCTGCTGTAAATACTCAACAGCAGGCCCCGACTGTCCATCTGGAGCACTAGTTGAATTGCCGGTGGTTTGGCCGGCTGATTGGCCAGGAGCGCCAGGCCAGTGTTGCGCAATGAAATAGGTAAATCAAAGCAAAAACAACATGGGGCGGGTACAGTCACAAACGTATCTTTTCTATGTGAATCACCCTGATGAAAGCCATCTTTGGCCATTGAAATTCACTGTTGTCTGTGTTCACATTATTTTGTCTAGCTCCTGTAGTTCTGGCCAGGGTGGAAAGACAGCAGTTTGGTTATTGTCTGTTTTCTGCTGCTAATTTAGGGCTCGCTGCGCTGTGGGCACCTTGTTCGAGAAGGATTTCTCATTTCAACTGTGAGCAATTGAAGAAATTGAGTGATTTGAGAGTCTGCAATTTTGCTGTTCATAACACACCAATTGTAGCTTACACATTATACATTTTCCTTCCAACAATAACTGTTACAGCTACAGCAGCCCAACAGAAGAGGCAGCTGCCTCCACTTAGGCCAGCACAATTCGGGGAAAAATATGAATCATTGTGTGCTTAGAATTGGTATCACGATTCTCTGCCACGATTTTTTTCCTCACAAAGTCTAATGTTTATTGCACACATGAACCATGACAAAACAAAACAAATTGGCAGTACCAAACAGATGTTATTTGGCACCTATAGCACATTGTGAATCACCACAAGCCTGTAAACACAGAGGCTTCAAAGAGAAGGGAGAGCATTTCATTGCTTTGGGAGTGTTATAATATATATGTCATAGCATACAGTCTATGTTTAAAACTCACAATAGAAAATATTTCCAGTATTTAAATTTTGACTAGAATCTACAATGTTGTTGTACAATCACCAGTTTGCATTAAAAGTTGAGGAGAGTTGAAGTAATTGTGTTCCGACATTCCAGATATTCATCCAGGTCGTAGGATCACCTCTACACCGCTATCTACTCTGGGGTAGGGGAAAAAACTTGTGCAGCCCTAATAGAAACAATATATCAATTATTTCAACTAAAATTTGATTGTCAACAACATGTACAAAATACATTAAAGGAATTACAAGACTGAAAGACTTGTTTGTCATTTTGGGAGAAATGCTTGTTCCCTTTCATGCTGATAGTTATATAATAAGCTTGATACCACTGTCTGTTTAAAAAAAATAAAACAACTCTAAAACTTACTAATTAACATTTTATGTCTGGTTTCAGTACAAAACCCTAACTGAAAACACCAAGCCCTAGACATGCACACATGGTGCATGTACAAAAAGCAAGTTGTCGTTTTTACACTTCAGTGGTTGTACAGATTAAATTAACAACACATAATGTGTTAATTAGTGAGCTTTACTCCTGGCTGTTGCTTTATTTAAAAAAAGGACAGATATAAGAGTGGCATCACAAGAAAGCAATGTGTAGTTTAGATGTACACTTCCCCTCTAAATTGCCCAGGCAAACACTAGATCAGGGAATGGCTTCCAAGATGTCCTGGAATCAAGCTCATGCTTTCAATGCTTTTTATATGTAAAGGAAACTAATGATGCACGTTTTGCATGCTTCATCTGACTTTAGTCACAGAAAATCAAATACAAAAGTGGACCCAGAAAGGCACTTTGCATCAGTTTTAGCTCTTTATTGGACAGTAGTGAGGTCTTTTAGTGAGAATTTCTCCGTTAAAGGAGGTTGGAAAAAAAAGTTTTGATTGGAATCGACAGGAGGGTCGATTACACGTTAATTAGGGACCATTTCAGTCCTTAAACCAGACCACAAAGTTGTTATAAGTTAAGGATAATTAGCCTTAAAGACCGATAGGAGGCAGCTTTATAGATCTCAGGGATATAAGGATCAAGGCTGCATTTCTTGTGACCATTTAACTGTTTATTAATGATTTTGAGTAAGAGTGTCAATGAAGAACAGCGGGATCTATACTGACCGCATAGCTGGGTCTCCTACATATTAGTGGATGCACCCGTTTTTGTTGGTATGATTATAGTCTGAAAAATAATCCCGGTTTTGCAATTATGCATTCATTAATTTCACTACTAATGTATGAAATCACATGAACACTCTAGATTTAAAGGTGTTATTTATCGCTGCCTTTTAAAACAGAAATAACACTAACTGTTTTGAAAATGATTACAGTACATGATCAATCATTAACCTTATTTAAATTAATATGAAAATATTTGAGACTAGAAGTGAATCAGTCCCAAACAAAGGCCAAGTTGGCAACAACAGTGCTGTCCTTCACCCTTGTATTGTCTTCACTTTTGGGACCTGCTGGCATCCTTCGAGTCAAATTGACGCGTGACTTATGAGGTTTTTAAAACAATACATCATAATCTATTAACAAATATTGTCTTTCCAACAATTGAGATAACATACTGTATTTGTTTAGGGAATGCAATCAGTCTCTACTGGAACACAATTAAAAATGGATGTGATCATTCTAATCTAGGAAAAAACACAAGTGGTCATATCCAGAATAATTTCTGAATTAAGTAAGGAATACATGTTCATCACAGAAATCAAGGCAAGGCCAATGATTTTCAAGTAGAAAACAATTGTACCATTTTCCTTCTTGCAAAATTTGAAATGGGACAATTTGACCCAAATACCATACAAGGGTTAAGAAGTTGGCCCATTTGGGCTGGAAACGGCCCTGCTATTTGGTAGAAGGGACATTGATTAACCGCTGCCTGCATCCCTACTACATATACGCATGTTTGCCAATATTTTTATTGTAACCATGTTCAGAGAATTCAAATAACTACTAAATAATGAACTGTTATAGACTTTAATGTCCTTTTAGTTGTAATTAGAAACATCTTGACAAAAATACTTTAAATTGTTGATGTTATACTGTATTATTTGTTTTGCTGTATAGTATTTGTTTTGCTATTGTATAGTATTGGTATTTGTTTTGCTGTATTGTATTTGTTTTTCTGTTGTATAGTATTTGTTTTGCTGTTGTATAGTTTTGGTTTTGGTTTTGCTGTATAGTATTTGTTTTGCTGTTGTATAGTATTGGTTTTGTTTTGCTGTATAGTATTTGTTTTGCTGTTGTATAGTATTTGTTTTGCTGTTGTATAGTATTTGTTTTGCTGTTCTTAATTTATGAATTCCCTGTGCGGCGTCCTTGAGTGCCAAGAAAGGCGTCTTTAAATAAAATGTATTATTATTATTATTATGCTGTAATGACATAAAGCAAGGAACAATCTCACATTAAAATAAGAAAGAAAGTAAATCAGGGAATACTGCTTCAATGCTAATTACTTTGACTCTGGTCAAGTAAAAAAAAAAAAAGAAATAGCCAAACCAAATTTCATTCAGCAACTTTAAAACACAACTGGCTGTTACTATCTCAATCTCCTTTATAGTTTTATTTTTTCAAAGGTATTTACAGCCATAGTGGTGCTGTGAGGCTGTAATGTCCATGACACACTGGGAAATAAAATCACCGGGTAGATGAGAAAAGAAGATCTTTATCTTCACACAGCGGTGCCGAAAAAATATAAAGTTTGGCATTAAGGGAAAGGTCGTGTTGTTACCTAAATCCAAAAAAAGGGGTTTATCCTCTGCACAGTGGACACTTTAGAACATTTCAGAATCAGCTAGTCTAGCTCAGCTCTACATTTGTTAAACGTAACTATAGGTAGCTCTGAAACAGAGCCATGAGAAACATACCCAAATATGATGTGCATTACTATCTTTTCAAATAACAGGCCCAATTCAAAAGGAATCCAAGGACAGTCAGACTCTGTTCAAACAGACCGGAGGATAATGAGACACTAGTCAAAATGAGGTCAACCAAACACATCCAAATTAACACCAAAAACTGGCAGCAGCATGATGTGGAACCAATTAACGAGCAGTCACAGTTGAAAGTAGTAGCATTACCTGTCATTTTACCATACATTTTACACTCCTGGTCTTGCCTCCAAAACACGCTTTTCTCCAGCAGGACATGGCTCATGATCAGAGCTAATGGCAATCCGCGAGTCTGGTTATATCTACTGCGGCATTAGACATCTGGTATTGTCTAGGGTTGTTCAAGAAAAAAAAAAAAAAAAAAAAAAAACATTGTTTCACATTCGTATCCCAATTAAGCTTTACAGATAAAAAAAATGGATTTATATTTCTTTTTGTAATGGCGTGTATACTATAACATGGGAAAAGTAACTACATTTACATACTGTGATTGATACTTTTTGTGAGAATGGTTTTTGAATCAAATCTTAGCCTAAAAGTCAATATCGAATCGTGACATTTTCTAAACAGTGCACTCCTAGTACAGACAAACAAAACCAATACATGGGGGCCCTACTGACTTAGTTTGAAAATTATGACAGTCAGGTCTGGGATAGTCTTGCATTGCCAGACCTCCCTCCAATGCGCTGCCCAGGAAGGTCTGACTAGTCCACACAACGTCATAGGATAGAGAAAAACAAACGGAGCCTCTGCGAAATAGCCTCAGGAAGAAACTTGTTCTGGTGGAACATGAAAACTCAGTTTGGACAGATAGTCTAGCTGTCTGGATTTACCCTGCAGAGATCTGAGGAGCAGTTAACCATAGTCCTCAGAAATCCACCGGCGTTTAGAACGCCAACACAAAGAAAGCGAAAGGTGATAGACATCCGGCCAAAATGAGGGTCATCTGGTGTATTTCCGGCGGCACCTGAACAATCCTGGAAATGAAACGTTGTCGATATAGACTAGGTGTCATATCAGGACCCAAGTGGATCCTAGAATTGACCTATGCTGCTGCACATAAGCAGTCAGAGTCCCTTCTCTAGTAACTCTGATGTCTCCACCAAATGTATGGTAATCAAACCAATAGTTTTATAGGTATAAAATCTCCTATTTACAAAAACTGAGCACCCTTTTAGCAGTCTGTTGAGGAAAGCCCTGTCCAATCAAAGCCCAGCATCTGTTTGAATTTGAGATATTTTACTGTGGACCAAATTTACAGATTAGAAGACCCAGCATGTACTCACAGTGGGATACGAAAATACAAACTGATAATCACCATTAAAAGAATTTCAAATCTAAATCAACATCGAGACAGACGGTGGTCTGAGTAATGAGGTTGAGAATCTGGGTTCCAATGTAGGATGAGAAACTAGGTCAGCCCCCTTTTGGAAGAACTAGACTGTATTCAATACATCAAAGAAGTTCCCATAATGTAAAGCAATCCTGTTGATGAGACGTACAAATTACATAACAGATACAGTATATTAGCAATTATGGGAGCTTTGTTCTTGCTCCATCTTTTTCAGGTTGGGTAATACATCCACATTAGGACCTTTTAGTAGCAGCTGCCCTCGTCTGTCTTTCCCAAACTGGCCTTCATTGAGTGCACTGGTGCATTATTTTGGTGAAAATGTAAGAGAAGAGAGGCTGAAATGTATTTACTAAAGCAAACCATCTGTTAGTAAATCACTGGCTGTTACTGGGAGACTGGAGGGTCCGGTCCCAGTGTCCAGCCAAACACACTGCCAGAGCCCTATCTTTCTCCATCAGTGTTATCGACACTAATTGGAACACCGCGTTGCCATTTTTTTCCAAGCCATTTGACCAGCCTTACAATATGCTCTGCAACAATTTATGCGCTCAAACCGATGAAATATGATATTGAGCTGCACATGCACCACATGATTGCATGCAGCACACATAAATCATCTTGAATAATCACAGACCCAATCAGCAGCAGAGGCTCCGGCGCCGTTTCTACTAGACGGGGAATCATGACCCGTTTGTTGTAACCTACTAGAACATCAAATTCTCTACTTTTTAAAAGAACCTGGTAGTTGCGGGCACTTTTGCCTGCAGTTGCGTTGTGGAGCCATCTGGGTCACAGGGCCATTAAAGCGGCACAATGGTGGGAGAAGTGTTAAATAGGTTACAAGACAAGCATCCTCTCCAACACTCACAGGTCCAGTTTTCCCTACTGGGTTAGCCTACTGTTCCCCACACTATCTGGCTGCTGCACCTCGACCCTGGGAGCCTGATACCGTAGGGAGAGTAGCTTGGCGTAGGAGTGTGTGTGTGTATCAAGTAAAAAGTGAGGTTTTGTATTCCTTATGGCCTCCAGCACTGAATCTTGGACAGCTTCACCTCAGTAGAGTGGGCCAAGTTGCCCTGCCTTCATTCATACAGAGCCAATGGCACATTGAGCCAAGCACTCTAGAAAATAAAACCACATGCACACATTATACACAGCACTACCACTCTGCCGACATTCAACACCCAGCGCTGCTTATTTTGGATTCAAGCTGCTGGTGTTTGTGCCAGTATCTTTGAATTTGAATATTTTCATGCCAGGGAAAGTAAAAAAGACTCAGTGTTTCTCCCCAGCATTGCATTTCCGTCCAGGTTGGAACAACATCAGGCCATTTATGATAATAAAGCTCTCCAATGAGAATGTGACATGAATTTCATACATAAGCCCTCTGAATATTGAGCTATTTAAAGTGACATTACATTAAGACAAAGTTTCAATATACAGTATTGATAATACAATTTTTCCTGGCAGTGTTTCTGAAGCTGCAGCCAAGCAGAAAACAACTGATCACTACAAAATATATCCAGTTATCTCTCTCAAACAGCCACCCAGATGTCTATCTTTCTTCTCTGACTGTATCCTACTCGTTTCTCTTTCTACTTCTAACGTTACTCTCACAATTCAGGCTGTTCTTAAAGGGGGAGGCACTACAGGCAGCCAGCACAAGTTCCACCAAAGATTGGGAGTCCTTTTTGGAGTGTAGAGAATCAGGTTATCTTCCTATTAGGACTTATCGCTTTGACATGTGTCGATTATTATAATTTAATATGTTTTTTTTCTTCTTTTTCTTTGAGGCTCTTTAACCAGCCACATGCACATGTGCCCTTCAGGGTCCTAACACTTGATGCTACATTAACCACCAGTTATTGGGAGTACACAACACTGAATGCCAATGAAAACTGTCGACACGTTGTAGAAGTCCTACACAGGCAGAGCAGTCAAGTGTGTTCATAAAAAGAGCCCGAGCATCTGCTGCCTGGGACAAATTAAATGTGGAGTAATTACGAGAGAAGTCTCCCCGGAGTGTTCCTCCTCAGCGTCTCAGCTAATACTGTGACACCAAAAGGTGTGGCTTTGCTCACACTAACTAATGAAACAAAGGACTTGTGTGCGTGTGTGTGTGTGTGTGTGTGTGTGTGTGTGTGTGTGTGCGCGCGCGCGCAGCCACGACACAAAAGACATATCTGAACTAGAGCAGCGCGACTAATGAGGAAGAAATTACAAGCGTGCGTGCATTACCTCGAAAAAGGAAGGCTTTGCTGCTGTTGTGAAGCCCCGCCACTTGGGTAATTCCATAGGTGGCATTTGCCAGGTCAAGTTCATTGATGATATCAATCTGGTAGTCTTGATCTGATCCGAAAGCCAAAGCTGTGGAAGATTAAATGAAGGTTAGAGGATGTGAAGCGGTGTATGAACAGCCTGCTGGGAGGATTAAACCGGACTAAGTAACTCAAATCCTTTTTCTTTTTTGTTTTTAAACAGACATGGCAACTGTTTATGCATTCCAATGTTTAAAATGAATGGTTGTGGGGGGGGGCAATACTTAGTATTTCTAATGCAGCCCAACAACACTGTAAACCCCCGCAGCCACCACCTGTGTTCTCCGCGGGCTGGAGGGCACTGCGCGCACACGCCAAAGTAAAATTGTCATCTCTTTTACCTAATCTGCACGCTGGTTATTTAAAATTTTAACTCAACAAACTGCAGGTGGGTAAAAAAAAATAAAAAAAAAAAATTCATTGCAGTCCACAGACACTACTACACAAATCTGACACGCTCGCGCGCAAAGTGCAAACTGAGAAAGCGTAAAAAGACGTTTCAAAGAAGCGCGTGTCGTCTGCAACAGAATTCCTCATCGCGAGCACACGGTGCCGCGAGACTTGTACTTACCTGGTTTGGTAAAAAAGAAGAGGGATAACAAAGCCACGTAAATATCCATTTGTGTGGAGAGTTGCGCTGTACAGAGTCCTCAGTCGTGCGCTCCGCTGCGTATCCACACTAACCCGCTCTGGTCCGTCTGGCGCTATGCGCCGCTCTCACCTCGCCTGGATGGGGAGGAACGGAGGAACGGTCCACATCACACGAGCAGGGGTTCCCTCACTGCAAAACCACATCGGTTTACAGTGTTTGAATGCGTCCACTCAGCCACTGCGCGGCATCTACGGGGACGTATGTCTGCGTTTATTCAGGACATATTTATACTGGACCACAGGTGGAATATTTGAGAATATTTTCAACCATCAGATCTGTCAACTTCCCCCCGTTCAGACCACAGAAACTTCCAATTTCGGAGGTGAGAACAGGGCTTTTTTTTAAAGGAAAGTCGGTAAGAGGAGGATTTGGGATAGATCTCTCTATCTGCTCTCACTTGCCACAGTAGAGATTATTCCAAGAATGTCTAGTCTCACGGGACACATGATCAACACTGTAGCTGCCAAAGTAGAACCGATTTTAATGACAGTATGGACATATAGCCTGCAGAAGTACACTGGCTCTGTGTGAGTAATATAAATAGCACAGACACCAAAAGAAGAGTCCTGCATCTCTTCTTTGCTTCATAAGCATCCTCCCTATCACCAGCTCCTAAATCGACCTCTCTTCTTGCGCCCACCTCCTCCTTGCCTTAGAGAATCTCTGGGATTTATAAGCACTGCTGCTCCAGTCCGATCTCCTCTGGGGCCTGTTCTTATTGAGAGCCATTAATCACACCCCTCTCCTGCCTGCCTCTAATTTGTGGACATTGTCAGGTTGTCTGGGTTACCTGCATCAACACAAACAGGTGAGGTAGAGAATGGCAGCGTCTACACCATGGCTGCTATTAATGTCTTCATTGGGATGCAGGTCACTGTTCCATGCTCTCAAATTAAGCTGTAAACAATAGCAGCCTTCTGCAACCACTGATCCAGATCCTAAAAATCTAGAAGGGGAAAAAAACACATCATTTGAAATTACAGGTTGCAGAGCAGTGAGGGGGAAGAGGGAGGGGGGTGGGTGCAGCGAGGCAACACAACTCCTGCCCTTCAGGCTCTTAATAAGTAAAAAAGAAGAAATATGGCTTCACAAACATTAAGTCGTCTAGTTCATCTGCACTTTCGGTCTCTTCATAAACATGAAGATCTTTTTTTTGGGGGGGGGGGGGCTATCTACTGATGTACAGCATACTTACTTTAGACCCAAACGTTCAAAGTAATTAAATACATGAAGTAGTGTATACTCACAGTTTTAGAAAAAGTTCTACAAACTTAATTGGTCAAAATGGTCAGGAATGCACTAGACCAGGGGTCTTCAACGTTTTCCAGGCGAAGGACCCCCAAACTGATGGCAAGATGGAGCGGGGACCCCCTAATTATATATATTGTATAAAATTGTGTTATATCAAACTGGTCCTATAGTGCCATGTGTAAATGTACCTTGTTATTGTGCATTCAACACTAAGATACTCAAATAATACACAGGTTCATATATTCATGTTTTTATTTTAAACATGTGCGAGGCACAGTGAGGAGAAAAACTTTCGCGACCCCCATGCAGTACCTCCGCGGACCCCCTTGGGGTCGCGGACCCCCTGTTGAAGACCCCTGCACTAGACGTTAGTGGAAGACAAAACGTATTTATTTTATGTTATTTTTTGTATTTTTATTGTCATCAGTATAATGTAGCCCATGTATTTGTTTAAATGTGTATATATATATATTGATATATAGTTATTTTTTTAACAGTCTTAAACAAGTTGTTACACACAGTTTAATTTTACTGAGCAGCTGCGGGGATCATTTTTACGCATAACTTCTTTTAGTAGAAGCATTTTAGTAAATCAAAGCACCAACAGACACATGGTTTGATAGTAGAAGCACTAAAAGAACACTGGGTTTGCAACAGTTGGACTTTTTAATGGAAACTTTCAATAGTGCACCGCTAAGGTCCAGTATTATATTAAAAGAGCATGACTGAGAGACACAGTTTTTAGCCTGTAAGTTACAACTCAAGATACGGTAGCGTTGCAGGCAGAGTCACAACAAACCCTTCCAGCTAGCGTTAGCTAGCAGCTACCTACCGTTGACCTTAGCTTTAGCTAGCACGGAGACTGCTGTCAACAGAACACAAGTCAACTGCTATTAATTTTGCTGGATGGCTTTAATAGTGAGACACTTTGGGATACAAATGAAAAGATGATTAACAGGGCAAATTTGTAAATGGAAGTATTTATAATTTGACACTACTTGAATGCATTTAATTGTTCAAATCCGTTTATGCCTTTGCATCGCTCTGTTCCAGTTTCAAGACTTTAGACAGAGTTAAGGAAGATAACTTGAGATGTGATAAAGATACCAGGTAATCCAATTAATGTGAATTCTTCTGTGAACCACCCCTCTTTCTCGCCGCCCCCTCCTCCTCTCTAAATACCAACAACTTAAATTGTTTTTTTTCTCAGACAATGTTATTGTCAGTGAGGCTCTCCATAATCTTCAAGCCAGTATTTCTGAGGTAACTGGTGATTTGCATGAAGAATGCCCAGGCCAGAGCAGAGAAGTGGGGAATGGTGATCAGTGTGACACTGACAGTCTAAGAAATCTTCCTTATTTTGAAAGATTCAGACTACCTTCCAGGTCTCAAACACAGCTACTCAGGAAAAAGTAGACCACTTAAATCAGATCTTCTCCTTATCTGAGCCGCTGATCAAAGAGGCAGTTAATGATATACTGCAAAGAAATGGTTACAGTATTGCAGAACCCACACTGAGTGAAGTGGTTGCCGTTGTCATGGACTGCAAGGTTCTGTGTACATTAACCTCTGAAGGTGCTGAGTTGAATTCATCTAAGCGCAGACAAACCTTTGTTGAGCACAACTATTCTTATGTAATCCCAGTGGAGAATCAGTTGGAGCAACCTTGACATACAGTACATGTGTGTATGTTCCTATCCTTTCAATGTTTTAAGAGTTATTTGAAAACACAGACATTCTTAACAAGAGTACTAAAACAAATACTGCATCTGGTCAGTATGCTCCAGTGGCTCTTTACAAGGGATCTCATCCTACCACTCCAGCTATATAATGATGTTGAATTTTGAAATCCACTTGGCACATCACGCAAAATTCATAAACTTTGCTCTGTGTATTGTGGTATTGGGTCCTAGGTTTGCCACCAAAATACAGATTAGCATTACATACTATACAGTTAGCAATACTGGTAAAGTGACAGACATTCTTAAGTATAGATATGCAGCTGTACTTGCTCCATTGCTGCGTGTTGTTCATACTCTGGAAAAAGACGGTGTCGTCGACAAAATCCTTTTTGGTCAGAATGTCAGAGGCGCTGTCTTTTGTGTTTCTGCTGACAATTTGGCTGCTCATGGATTAGGTGGCTTTGTAGAGTTATGTAGAGCAGGCCATGTTTCTAGATTCTGTATGGGCTCAGTTGAACTCTTTCATGTAACTGAAGTCAGAGAGAGAAAGTTTCCTCAGAGAAACAAAGCCAGCCATGACCTAAATGTGCAAACTGTTCAAGAAAGTGGCACTTTGAGTAGCAACTTTGGTGTTAAAGGTGGCTTGCGTGAGTCCCCTGAATTACTTCCATACAATCACAGGGTTTTCTCCTGATATACTTCATGATCTTCTGAAAGGTATAGTTCCCAATGGAGCTTTCTCTTTGTTTTAAAGAGATGATCCAGCTGATGTTTTGCACTTTGGAGTATTTGAACAACAAGATTACATCATTCCCATATCAACACACTAATAAAGTGGATGGAACACAGCCACTTTCCAAAACGTTTCCTTCTCGAGGAACGACTGGAGGTAATGGGCATGGAAATACCACTATGCTCCAACTTCTTCTATTGCTTGTTGGCAGTGTAGTACCAGAGGGTAATGAGCAGTTTTGATAGAGCTTAAAGAGGTGGTAGAGCGAGCATTGTGCCCATCATTTACTGATGAAACCGTAGACTATTTTGTGTGCAAAATCAGTGATCATAAATAGGTAATGCTTGTGGTTTTCCCAGAGGTTAGGCCCTCTCAAACATCAGTATGTGGTGCGTTATCTTGCTTTAGTCAAGTGCTTTGGGCCCCTGCTGCACATTGGGACCATGCGGTTTGAGGCCATTAACCGCTTTTTCAAAAGTGTGGTGCATGACGCTCAAAACTTCAAAAATATTTTGAAGACAATGGCAATCAGACACCAACACATGATGGCACATCATATTGCTTCACCATCATTTTTCAAGCCAAAAACACAGGCATCCAGGGCGGACTCTATTCTGGTTTCAGCTCTACCAGAGGTTGCTCCAGTACACATTAGAGAACAAACAACAAGTGACACAATCTACAAGACATCAAATGTGACCATTGATGGTACAGACTATGTCTGTGGAATGTTTCTGTCTGTAGGAGTGGGTCTAAATTTAGCAAAATAGAACAGCTCTTCCTTGTGAATCACAATGTATCTTTTCAGTGTTGTGATTATGACTCCTGGTGTGTAGAACATCTACGGTCCTATGAGCTGTCAACTCCAGACCCAAGCCTATCGATCCACCTGCATTCTGGTCTGAATGATACAGTCCCTCTCTCGGCATACAAGATAGACGGCTCGCTGCTGCTGACCCCAAGTGGTTCCTTCAAGTGAGACAGAACTGAGTTCAGGTAATAATAAACGGTTCTTTTGTTTATCGATTATTGTGGCTTTATTCACTCTCTGTGGAATTAAGCAATTTATAACCTGATGTTATCTTTTCATTAGCACAACAGCAGCTGTATCCCCACAACCAATTATTCTTCATGTTGTTGAGGCAGACCAGGCAACAAAATTAAAACACAGCTCACAACCAGCCTCTGTCGATGCACTGATCAACATTATAAAAGAACAGCTGGAAATCAAAGTTGACTTCGATTTGCTTTATGAAGATCCAGACTTTGACGGGTAACTTACTTCCCTTGCAGATATTGAGGAATTGCAACTAAAAGCTGCTGTGCACATGTCACTTTCACAAGACTCCAGATCTATTGCATCTACTGTTCTACTTTCAGATGTTTCATCTTAAGAACGTCTCAGCAGGTGGCCTCCAGGTTCTTTTCCAGTACCCACAATTTGCCTTTGATGTTGAACTGAAACTTAGAGATGGAAATGTGGAATATGAGAAGAACTACACACACCTTAAGTTAACAAGAGACCTAAAGCATAATATTTTAGAAAAGCTTGCATGTACTATATATGGTTTTAAGGCTTACCCAAGTGATAAAGAGATCGCAATGGCTGCTGAAGCTCTTGTAGCCAAATATCCCGGCTTAAAGACAGTTGGATCTGAATGGATAGAAAAACAGCATCACGTTTAAGATGAGCAATTGCAGGAACAAGATGAGACGGGCTGGATGTCAGGAGGTCACTGTTAATGATGGAAAAAGAAGTAGGAGTAATCCTGAAAATGGATCTTCACAATCCAACTTTAAAAGACCCAAGCAAGCAGAAGTAAACTTCCTACCCAACTTTCCCAAAGGAAAGGATCCTTCAAACCTTGAGCAGTTGAGGCAGACAATTGTTGAAGAAGTCAAGAAGAACCTGCCCCTCGTTAGAAAGATGATAGAAACCACATTTCCCCTACACCAACAGACCATAGTGATGTCCTCCCCACCAGTGAACAAGCTCATGCACCTCTGGCCTGCTCTCAAAATAGAGTCTGAGGTAACATGGATCAGCGCTCTCTGAAGTAAAAAATGTGATTCTTACTCATTTGGACACTAGTTTCTACTTTATAAATGTGTACTAGATTCTTCAAATTGAACTGCTTTTTTTTAAGTGGTGTTGCTGTAGTCTCCTCCTGCTGTTATTTCAATGTAACTGTATGAAGAGCTCCAGCGGATTAGGAATCAGAACCTGCCCAACACATTCTATGCTGAGCTTGACCGATGACCTCCTTCAGACAGAAGGCATCAAAAACTGGGAAGACAGCAGATGCCCTAGCTGACATTTTAAAAATCCACGATGAACAGGTAGATACATTATCACACATTTCAAAGGTTGAACCAGTGGAACATTGAACAGGTTCAATGTTTCAAATGAGCTTTGTAAATTTTGCAATTAGTCCACTTTGTGTTTGCCATTTGTCTGATTACATTAAAGATGCAAACAGGTTATATGTTGACATATGTTCTGATTGGACTATTTAAATCAGCTTTGTTCAGTAATACCTACAGTATATACAATTATGCTCTTATCTGAATAAGAAATAAATGACATCCCCACCAAGCGCACTGTTCTCCATGCCCCACCTGTGGATCTGCGCGAGGATGTTTCGGCATTCTTCAGAACCTGCACAGGGAGTCTCCTTAAGTCACTACATAATACCCAGAAGAATGTGTTAAAGAGTTCATCAAAATACTGACATGTTTGAGGACATACCTTTGTTTAGTCTACCCTTACAGTTATCATGTATGGTCTGTTTCTTTCTCCTCACCATGAAGGAACTGTTGTGTTTTTTCAATGTTCAGCAAAACATTTTATTGTAAATTTCCTTGGTTTCAGTCTATATCACACTACTTAGCTTCTCTGGTAATTTGGCTGATTCATCTGTTTGGAACATTGTAGTTCTGTTTTTCACCTTTTACAATGAGACCCAGGTGTCCCTTGTAAAGAGGTATTGGATTTCAGTGGGACTTGGTAAAAAAAAAAAAAAAAATTGTACTGCTTTGCAGGTGTTCAGCCAATAAGCCCAAACTACACAATAGGCCTTTGTTGTCATTAATATAGAGCAAAAGTAACACTAATGTTTTGTATGTTTTAATGTTTTTCACAACCATTGTGGGCTGCTTTGCAAGATGACCCCCATTTCACTGTGCAGTTCATGCTGGTTAATGTAAAACACTTACATTTTAGAGTTTTTTTGTGAAAGTGTTTTTTTCTTTTATAGCTGTAACAAAATAATTACATTTTGGTAGTATTTATTACTGTTTTTGATTACTCCGATTATTTTCCTGACTATCTGATTAACTGTCTGGTCAATATCAGAAATTTGTGATGAATATCTATAGTGGCTTAGGTTTAGACACCCATGCTAAAGTTGACTAAAAAGAGGAATAAAAAAAACATGTTTTGGAAAAATCAAACCTTTAATGCCACCAATTTTCTTTATGAATGAAGAATGTATCGTAAATACATAAATGTTCTTCCTTAAAATACAGTGGGCATAAGTATACACACCCCTATGTTAAATTCTCATAGAGGCAGGCAGATGGTTATCATTGAAGGTCAGTTATTTCATGGATCCAGGATACTATGCATCCTGATAAAGTTCATGAAATAACTGGCCTTTATAAATAAATCTGCCTTATTTGGGCTCCTGTTTCCAGCCACACCAAGCCAAGGGAAATAAAGAAAAAACAAACAGTTTAGGGAAATGAATAAAGATTTTACTGACTAACTTTCTGTCCCCAAATACCTACAAGTGTTTCTGATTTGGTCATTTGAAAGTAAAAATACATCTAGACATCTATATTAAAACTGGACTAAATTTGGTTAAAGTGAGGTTACATATACAGTATGTCGGCATGATATCAATGAATGTTAATAAACATGCTTTCACCGGCTTTCATTTAACAAATTGTAATTTAATGAGGTTAGTGTTAAAGTTTTTTTGTAATCTGGACAGCTAATAAAACCTTTACTTTGCAATATGAATAATATTGAGAACTTTAGCACAGTTCTTACCTAGAATAATAATTAAGCTAGGACGACATTTGTCTTTTCTTTCCTGTGTCCAACACATTTAGATAGATTAAGATGTTTCTCCTGTTCACTTGAACACATCTGATTTTGCCGGGACTTCTCTCCAGTCATCTTGTTCCTGTCAGAATTCAAACGTGTTCCTTTCTGTGTCTTTGTCAGCTGTCATTTCATATTCATTACTTTCATTCGCTGATGCGGCCCATTTTCACCCTTTCACCTTCAGTTTGATAGTATTCCTAACTGAAAAACTTCTACATTAATCGTTTTCATCTATCATCATATATTTCTGACAAGGACATCTTATGATCAGAAAAATAAATGGGCTAATAATGGACTGATTGGACAAGTGTTGACACACATGGTTGCTGCATCAGGGATGTGCTAAATCTCAAGTGGACAAAAAGTGAGGTGGAAAAACAGAGCGAGACAAAGAAAGCCTGGACTGGCAGCAACGTGGATGTCAACAGAATAAGATCTATGATTTAGTCCCATTCTACAGATTGCAGGATTGCAGTATGGCCCGGCTGTTTTCAATCTGTGCCTGTCAACATACAATGCCCGCCATTGTCCCGCATTCACACACCGTGTGTTCAGCAGAGGGGTGCAACCAGCAGAGGCGAGCGAGGACCCAATTGCGCACAAACAGAAGTGACCTCAAAAACAACACTCAAAAAGCTAGTCTTGGCTGCCTGAAGGAGATTGATGCCAAAGTTTAGAGTATCTCTGAGCAGAACAGGAGGCCAATTAAACCCAAAGGAGGGCCTGATGACATAAATAACATTCAGCAGTGCTTCTATTTCACATGATGGATTTCTTTATGTTCAGTCATATTCATTCTTCCCTTGTTTTGTAGTTACCTGACACGTCTGCATAATAACGTGAGATGAGATTTATTGAAATGGGGATATTTCTTCTGAAGAAAGGGAAGAGTGTAAGATGAGTGTAATTTTTGTGTTGTGGACCAAGTTACACAGTCAAAGCTGTCTTGGTGCTTTTACTCCATCCACGCCCCAAAACTATTTGTATGTAATAATGAGTTAATAGTTAACACTTAAACTCACTAGCATTACAATAATGCCCTGTTTGTTATTATAATACAAGCAATAAGCCCCTAAATGCTCTGACATTTCTAGGTAATGGGCGCAGCACAGTCCACTGTCAAGTGATGGCACATTTTTCCCTTCAGATCTGATGATCTGATGGCTTCAATTCTGTGTTATACAAATAAAGCTGCCTTGGTAAAAAGAGCTTATTTCAATTTTAACCATGTTCAAAAAACGTTATGTATAAATTCCGGCCGTGTGTGAATGTAGTAAAAAGCAAACTTACTTTGAGAACACATTTGACAAGTAGAAATCACAACAAAACGTAACAAAGTAATTCTCTCTCATACAAGTGTAAAAAATGACTCAGAACAAGCAGATGTTGCAGACAGAAGAGCCCGATACATCTGCAAAGACAATTGACTGGAGTTGCTTCACACATCTGGTGAATTTTAAAAGCAGCAAGTTTTAATCCAGAGCTGTTATCGTCTTCTTTGAACACTTATGTAATAGCTTCAAAATTAAAAAATCCCGCAAACGTATCTGAATTTGTTCCAAAACTGCATTGAAAGATATGTGTAAATGATGCTAAATTAACTAATAACTATTGCAGCCCAAGATGCCAAATTATTGTACTGCGGCATTTGATCTAATGAGGAATATTTTACATGTCTTGTGTGTCATCTTATTCAGTTTCCTACACATTGAGATATATTTGCAAACACATTTGAAATTTGAATCTTAAAGAGTAACCTAATACCCACTGTGATATCTTGTTTTTGCTGATCTAACCTCATACATAGTCCATGCCAACAATTTACCCGTCAATCTAAATCCGAATACAAGTCCTATTAAAAAGTCTGGTAACCAATACAGTTTAATGTGTGAAGACATAGCAAATTACAACATTGTGGAATAAACTTAACAAACCTTTTAAATATGGCATTCTTCACCTAGGGTACCACCGAAATAAGGAGGAACTGCAATTGGATAGCTCACTTTCAGCTGTCTCTAGTTAGAGAGTGTGTACTGTTGTAGGTTAGACCAATCAAAAAGCTTCCATGTCTCATGTTCTTTCTGTGGCCGTTGTCACAAATTAAATCTATTTGCAAGACCAGGCAGCAAAGCACTGTTTTGCCAAAAGTTATTATCAGGCACCAAAAAGAGTAGTTACGATTAGGATAAAGATTGTGGTTTGGAGCAAACACTCCTTAAGAACACGTACTGTATTTCCTAAGTGAAAGGCTTAGTTTTCCCCAGGATGTGAACTCCGCTTTCTGGCTTGAAAGTTCTGTATGTTAACATCCATCCATCCATCCATCCATCCATCCATCCATCCATCAACCCCCTCCTCACGCGGCCAGCCGTGTTTGGCCGTCAAAGTAGTCAATAAAAAAAAAAATGCTTACAAATCACAGTGGTTTTCCTTTTCATAGTTTTTGTAAAAAATGGTTATTGAGAACAAAGCAGACATAAAAGAGATGTATACTCTATGTAATGAAAAACTAATCTTTTGATTGTTGAATAAGGTTCTGAGGATTACAGCCCAGGGAATAGAGCCACGTAGCAAAGTCCCACTGTGTCTGCAGAATTCCCATCAGTGCCTATTAATCACAGCGTTAAAACTTGCACCACTATAACACCCAAATGTACAGCCTGGATGTGGCCTTGTCTTGGAGGACTGCTTTGATAATCTCTGCCATTGTACATCACTTACTTCATCTGGTAAAAAAAGTGGCATTCAATAAACCGACCATGCCAGTATTCACATTGACCCCTTAATAATATTAGTGTTTTATAGGTCAATGACAACACCTGTTCTGCCTCATCAGCTGAAATAAAATTAGTGATTATAAAAAGAGCTGGAGGTGAGGGAGAATTGGTTAAAGGACACACGCGGCTTGGCACAGGTGGAGATGTCCTCGGTGTTTGTTTTCTATTGGACATCATAATTGAATACTGGGATATAGAAACAATAGAAGCTGGGGAAAACTACATGAGCACAGAAAGAGCATGCTCCGTAAACATAAGCCCCAGACACCCTAAAGCTGCGGGTCCTACACAAGCACAGCACTGTCTGGCGTGATCCGTCAATTGGGGGCCTCTCGGCTGTGGCTCAGTAGCGTTGGATTTCCCCCGACTCATTTCCTGGTTCTTCTTCTCTTTAAACGGCATGAAATCAAGGAGAGGGTTAACTTGTCTTGCTAAAGATGGCTCACCTTGGCCAGAAAGCACATGGGAGATATGTTGTCTTCGCTACATTGTTGCAACTGCAGCTGTTCAACTAGCCAAACTGAAAATGACGAGTTGAGTTGTAGGAAGCTTCTTAAGCTGTTAACTGTGGCTCTTTACATAATGTTGCAGACAGATGAATGAAAACTGTAACAAAACACAATATACAAAACTGTTTAGTCCTATGTAAATAGATGTAAAGAAAACATTTGTAAATACAGCCATCAAATGCCTTTTGCTGTAATCATTTACATTATAATCAAAACAATGAAATGATCGACTTACGATATTGCCTCTGCAGCATTTATGATATGGATTGCAATTGATGACGAAAGCATGTTGGCGGATTCTACCATCTTTCTTTAACCACTAGCAGCAAACTAACCCCTTGAATCCGTAAACATGAAACCATTTCAAAATAAAAGCTTGTACAAAATAAAGGCCCATATAACAATGCCTAATGCCTAAAAGGAGACACAAAAGACCATTTGTGTCCCTCACTATGACTCTAGAGTTGGTACTCGCTCCAAACCTAATCGTTGTCACTCTCTCACTTCTCCCTCTACCACACACACACACACACACACACACACACACACACACACACACACACGCTGGCTCGACGCACACACTAGCATACAAGTATAAACACTAGGCCACTTACATAGGCTACGGCAAAAGTTCTGCGTGGAGCCTCCACAGAAGCACAAAGCGGCCTTTAGATGGACAGGACCACGGCTTGCGGGGCCTTCGTGCTAGAAACAGCAGTGGTGACATCATTCTATGGCATGCGCCCCTCGCGCCAGGAACACCGCAGCTACCATAAACCTAGCTTTAGCGGTGGTCAATCAAGAGACATCTCAGATGAGGAATAGTGCTATCAGCTTAATCCACAGTTTTTTTTAAAGCACAGTTGTTGGTGATGGAAAATGAGGGTTTAGTCTGGATTGAAGGCCAAGATTGAGAATAAAATATGTGATTTCAGAGTTATCCACAATAAGCGTGGCTTAAGATGGATCATGGTTTAGACATGACATTACTGAACACACTGAGAGTCTTTGGAAGAACCAAGGAATTGGGTTGTAGGTTAAAAGCGGTCTTTGGCTTACATGCATACAATGCTTGCCTTCTAAATTTAAAACTGCAGACTGGATGTAATATGATTGTTGTTTGGTGGTCCATTCAGAGGCGCTGAAGAGGATTAGGTCTATTCTCGCCAGGGGCGGAGTGGGACCTAAAGATATACCGGGAAATTTTGTAGACCAACAAAATCTGAACAATGAACTGGAATGAATGAACAACACACAGCACAGCAACCCAATCCACACTAGCCCAACACAAACAGCACATTGGAACTGACGGCCAAGCTAACTTATGCCACAGCTGGCCAAATTGAGAAAAGGGTTAGGCCACTGACCTTACCGGTTCTAGACAAGGGGAGTGGAGGGTCCAAGTTTTAAACTGATTAAGTGTAACGTTTTTTAACCGAATGTGTACTTCTAGCTTTGGTTGCTCAAGACAGTAGGCTACATACAGCTACGGATTTGACCAAAACAACCTAAGTCCTGCCTTACACTTGTTTCTTATTTTTGAATTTTGAGTAAAAACGGCGGTTTCACAGGATCTAAACAAACTTTAGAAGTGGTAGACATTTGGCATAATTTCTGTCTGTCAACGTTACCGATAATCTTCCAAATATGACAATGGAAAAAAGAGGTGTTTGATGGATTTATGTCATAGGCCGACCAGGGCTATTCCATTTGGGTAGGGGCAGCTCACTGATCCCCCTATATTTCTGAAAATCCTAGACGTGGTGACCTGGACTTTGTTAGTGCTTTCGGATTAGCCTGTTTTTGTATTGAAATGAGAGGCTGCTGCTGGTTGAGCAGAGGCCGCACAGTTTAACCGGCGTGCAGCGGCTGCCCGATGGTGTTGCAATGTATAACTATTATAAGATTGGTCCTTGCAGCCTCGAAACACTTCCGGCCCACTGGGAAAAGTCCCGACTTTCCCGATTGCCACTTTGCTACTGATTCTTGCTTTAAAAAGGTCGAGTGGAGGGGGTGGAAGGTATGAGATTGTTATAATTCTGCACCATGAGAGACTTATAAAGCCAGGGTAGCTCTAGAGGGACATCGTAATGGCACTCAGGGGTACCAATGCTTTAACTTTATTTTGTCCTGCACAATTGGGGTCCCGTTGACCGACGCTTCTTCAGGAACATGATTTATGTGTTCCTCAAAAGCATGCAAAAAATAAACATGCAAAAACTAAAAATAAAAGAGCTTCAACAATGTGAAAACGTGACACCACAACCTCCAAAATAGTGGATGGTTTTCAGTGTGGTAGCAATTGAGCTACACCTGCTTCACAAAAAAATCCTCATCTTTGTGTATTTTCTGGACCACAATTTTAAAACTGGGTTTCTTCATTCAATAACAGAAGAGGAAATGGTATGAGTATTTTGTTCACTCCAACCTGCTGTGAGAGCAGAATAAGCTATTGATTAAATGGGCACCACCACTGTAGACCGTTGCATTGTTCAAAAAAACTGTGGCCTCGAAGGTAATTATTGGGTTGAACAGAAATCTCTCGGCGCTGGACATAATGGGCATGAATTGTCCCTGCAAGTTTGATTCCTTTGACAAATATAGTAGCACTTATCCCAAGCATGACCCACTTTTGCTCTCAACTTTCTTCAGGCAGAGGTAAACACGCTTGCTAGACTGAAGAAAGCAGCGTCTCACTTGCAGAAGGCAGCGGTGTTTGGAATGACAACTTACTGCTGTCTCATCACTGAGATCGGATTCCTACAACTGCAGAAAAGCTTTTTAACAGGAGTGAGATGTAAATTCAAAAACCTTCAACAAACACCTAAGATAAAAATAAAGTTCATACAACATTAGCTTCCTCTGGTGAACAAGGCCCTCCTGGTAAACCAGCATAATTGTGCTTTCTCAAGTGTGGGAGCTTTAAAGGTCCCATGACATTGTGCATTTTGGATGCATTTATATAGGCCTTAGTGGTCCCCTAATACTGTATCTGAAGGCTCAGATACTCTTGCTCCTTATGACCTCATGAGGAGCAAGATTCCAGATCGGCCCATCTGAGCTTTAATTTTCTTCATTGCCATTTCTAGCCGCCGGGGGACCAAAGGCAGGCTGGGGAAACGCATATTAATGTTAAAAAAAACTCACAAAGTGACATTTTAGTGCTATGGGACCTTTAAAATAACAGTGCTGCAGTTTTTGCAGGTTTAAGCTACTTACGTCATAAGTCTAAGGATACCCTTTATTTCAATTCTTTTAATAACAAATCGAATGAAAAGTACATAAAGATTTCTTTGATCTTATTGTCAACTCAATGTCAACTCACTAACAAGTTCCCAATGACAAAGCTAACATTCTCATATTTAGCCGGTATAACATTCACCATGTCCACCAATTTAATTAAACATGTTAGCACGCTATTGGTTAATTAGAACAGCATATTTAATACCAAGGGCAGTTGCAGGCTGACCGGAATGTCATTCGTGTCGCAGGTCTTTGGTAATAAAACCAAAGTATTGGACCAATTCAAATTTAGATGATGGTGGGTCCCCGGGTAGCTCAGTTGGTAAAGCGGGTGTCCATATGTTTACTCCTTGATGCAACGGGCCAGAGTTCGACTCTGACATGCTGCCCTTTTCTCCAGCCCTTATTCTCCTTTGATGTATTCAGCTGTCCTGTGTCAGTCCATTTAGTAGAGGGGTGTTCAATGTTTTTTTTTAGACCAATGACCCCTAACCTGAAAGAGAGATGATCAGGAACCCGCAGGGGTCTTCAACAGGGGGTCCGCAACCCCTAGGGGGTCCGCGGAGGTACTGCATGGGGGTCGCGAAAGTTTTGGTTGATTAGACTTTTTTTTTATATTCCCCCCCCCTGCAATTTTTTCCACCAATTGAAATGTCTTTAAATACACATTAACATGAATTCAACACACTGTACTTAACAGATAAATGGAGGCAGAAGATGTCTTTCAGTCAATGCACACATGGCACTATAGGACCAGTTTGATATAACACAATTTTATACAATATATATAATTAGGGGGTCCCCGCTCCATCTCGCCATCAGTTTGGGGGTCCTTGGCCTGGAAAACGTTGAAGACCCCTGCTCTACTACATAAAATTGAATGACATAATAAACTGGGCCCACGATAACGTGGAGGGTGACCTAAAGCTTATATACATATCTTTTTATGGTGCCCTACAACACTAAGATATAAAAACAATAATTATTTACATTATTATATACAGTACAGGCAGGTGACACATTCAAAGTTTTTGCAATTTTCCGGATTAACTGACCGTCATCTTCTTAAAGCAATGATGTCCACTTGTTTCTCTTTACTTAGCTGATTGGTTCTTGCCATACTAGGAATTCTAACAGTTATCCAATAGGGCTGTCGGCTGTGTATCAACCTGACTTATGCAAAACACAACAGATGGTCCCAACCCCATTAATAAGAATTTCCACCAATTAACCCTGAAAAGGCACACCTGTGAAGGGAAAACCATTTCAGTTGACTACCTCATGAAATACATTGAAAGAACACCAAGGGTTTGCACCGCTATCAAAAAATCTAAGGGCGGCTACTTTAAAGAAACTACAATATAAGACATGTTTTCAGTTATTTCACACTTATTTGTAAAGTAAATAATTCCATATGTGTTCATTCATAGTTGTGATGCCTTCAGTGATAATCTACAATGTAAATAGTCTAGAAAATAAAGAAAATGCATTAAATGAGAAGGTAGTTCCAAACTTTTGGCTTGCACTGTATATCATCATGTTTTAATGTCCAACACACAGTGACTCCATTAGCTTAACTGATGGCTGCCATAGTGACCAGTAACCATATCATCAATGTTGTTGAGGTTGTTGGTTTTGAGGAATTGGCCGATTTATCTTTTCCAATATGTTGGACTCATATTAACATGTTCAGATATATTTTAATTTTGGTGGAAAAAAAACTTTAAAGAAATTATTAAACAATAATTTTGTGGCCCCCCCTAAGGACCCCCTAGGGTCACTTTGTGCCTAATAAGTGACATTTTGACCTGCTGGTGGCCCTACAGGAAGAGACAGGGCAGTCATTAGGATTCCTCAGGATGTTTTGTTCCATCATTTGTTGTTACACAAATGATGCCATGATAATGTAACTGACAAAAACAAACGCAAAATCGGTGGGCTGTGATGGATAACACAATTTAAGCAAGTTTTAAAACTCTGCTAATGGATGTTCATGTTACACAGAAATGAATGGAAAACAATGTCCGCCTGTAACAGAAGAAACACAGGCATGATCATTTAACATACGATCTCAAACTATGAGTATGAAAGCACTATTCTCAAAACGTGTCCTCAGCTTTACCCTTAATACCTTATGCCAGTGTTGATCATGGTAATGAGCATTCAGTCTGTGATATGTGTCATCTGAATCAAAACAAATCACCACAATATACTCGTCTCATTTATAAAGCCAAGGCACATCATCTAATTAATGATTTAATGGGAAACATTAAAAGTACTTGATATTATTGTTGTTTACGATTTTGAATATTTGTTTATAGCACTATAACATGCAATTTACAGAAATTAAATTATGATTAATTATTAGCCGTTGAAAGCAGTGCTATTAAATCTGATGATGATCGTGATGGTGCTCTCTTTGTTGGACTAATTAGAGCACAAACAGAAGAGGACTTTCTAGTAAATACAGAGTACAACATTTAATTTCCATGGACCTGCATTAGCTACAAAGTTCTGCATGCTAAAATTGTGCTTATTAGATTATGTGACTAGCCCTGGGGACCATATGGACTCCCCAGCCCTGCAAATTAGACAGTTCACACCCTGCAGAGGCTCCTGATGTTGGAAAAGAAGTAAAAACTCATCCACATAATAAAACCTTTGTGCGTGGAGCTCAATATACATAGCAGCAATGGGCAGGGATTTGAAGTTTTAACTTCTAAATACTGGCGTATAACCACATTAAGGCAATAATGTGAGTATAATGTGTATTAGTTAGTATAAGATCTAAATATTATTCTTCCATTGTTAATAGTTCAATTGGAAGGGTCAGGTTATAAGAGATATTACAAATACAGTATGCAATCAGAATCAAGAAATAAAGTCTGTTATTTAATAAGTATATTAAAAACAAATGTCTAGAGCACAATTGATAAACCTTTTGCCTCAGTGCAAAGGAAGACATATCCAATCATAATAAAATTTGGTTAATTATTGAAGACTTTGACAAATGTATGTGGGATTGGACAAATCTGGGTCTTTGAGAAAGTCACCAACAACTAACATATTTTAGTAGTTATTGTAGGTATTAGGACTTTTTTGGGTTTTGTACCCAACTTCAAGGAGGTAACTCTGCTTTACACACACACACACACCCTATCCTTTGGTTAGTCAATGTCTCTTTCAAAGTGAAGGCCTGCAGTTCACTGGACTGTTTTAACTCCTGCCCATAGCTACATGTATATCCATTCATCTATTTTCCACCGCTTATTAGCATTGGCAAAATCCATTTCTCCAGTGCTACGATGAAGCACACTAAGGAGGTCTTCTCCCTAGTCACACCCTTTAGCTCCTGGGGATCATAATTCTTATAGGCCAGATGGATATATAAATAATAATACTTTGGGTGTGCACCAAGGTCTCATCTTAGTAGTATCTATCAAAAATACCTCCATAGGGATGCATCCATGCCTGAATCACCTCAAGTAACTCGACTCCAAGCTAATTTCTCCTCCCGTCCATAAAGCTATGCCAAGATGTCTACAAACTAACTTGTGTGAACTAACAGATTGTGTGCCCTTGTATTTGTTATGTTACTCTATGCACCTCATGACCACATCAGAGGATTTTAAACACATACTGACTGATAAATAGGGAGCTATGCCTTCACGCTCCAACTCCCTTATCTACATTTCCCACGGAATTACAAATCCCCCATGTATCCCCTACTGTACACAGCCAGGTTGACATCCTTTTAGAAAGAACACTTTTCAGATGTTCTGAGAGGTGCCGCACATTCATTGTTGACAAATCTTTCTTTCTCCTGGCCCAGCTTATGGCAATGTGAGCGGTCCTGACTACTGACAAAAATACAATGACAGGATTTCCTGAATTCTTGTGCCTCAGATCCACTTCTCTCTTTAGTTAGAGATGTTTAGCTGAGGAGCAATGGATATGCAGTGAGCCTGGTTCTATTTCATATAAGTAACTTGTAAACACTACATGTCTTTCTTACTTTAAAATCCCCATTGTGCAAACCATACAAGAACAACAAATAAGTACAGCCTCATGGTGAGTGGCAATGATCACAGGTCAAGCATTAGTTGCTCCTTATTGGTAGAAGGACATGCGTTTATATTATTCTGACAAAAGGCCATTGCTTCACCTGCCAGGGGAAGAGATCTTTTTTAGAGCTGAAGATTAATGGATGATTCAGGTAGATAGTCCCAGGGGGCAGAGAGCAGCTCTGAAACTGCATGACCTCAGACGGCACAATGAAGCCAGATCGCTCTTTGTATATAAAAAAAAAAACATACTGAGATAAATTGCCTTTTCGCCTCATTTTATTATGAGTTCCTTTGAAATCGGTGCAATCAGTTATTGGGTTTAAAAAAAAAGATCATCCAAATATCAAACTCTGATTACTGTACTTAGCTATTATTATTATTATTATTATTTCAGTACATTTAATGTAACTTCATTTAACATACTTTTGGAAAAGGCAGGATAGACTTCCACTAATAAGTTATCTTAAATG
Source organism: Etheostoma cragini (assembly GCF_013103735.1). Lineage (NCBI taxonomy): Eukaryota > Metazoa > Chordata > Actinopteri > Perciformes > Percidae > Etheostoma > Etheostoma cragini. The sequence continues at coordinate 30,435,144 of NC_048407.1, forward strand.
GGTTTTCCATGCTGACCTGTGCTTTTGCAACTCCCTCAACGCAGCAGTCATAGTTAAACAGCTGTATTGTGAGAACAGATGAATGGGTACGAACCCCAGTGGATTGGCAGACAGATTTCTGTTAGAACCATCTATACTAACATCCCATATCTCTTCATCCTCCACCCTACACTCTTAATAACACAGTACCAGCCATCTCTAAACAAATAGCAAAAGGCTTGTTAAAGATGAGCTTGGCCCGCGCAGAATTGATAATCGGCAGTTGCCGCCCAATGCAAGCCGGTTAGAATTGATCTATGTGCTTGGATAGTTAAAATAGGGCCCTTATTCTGTTAACAGAACACATGTGTGACATAACTTTATAATAAGCAACATATTGCATTTAGAGCACAGAACAGCTACTCTGTCATAATACAAAAAAACTCAGAATCAGAATTGGATGTAGCAGGATTTGAGTAAGTTTCTGTGACTTCCTGTTCAGAATGTAGACTGCCTGAAAAGGTTGGAAACTGTCCGACATGACAGGGGCTTTTTGTCACAGCCCCCGGCTGCTGTTGCCTGCACCCGTCCACTTCACAGGAGAGTAAAGGCTTGAACACGCTTACAGTCGGCAGTTTGATTAGCTGTTTGGAAGCACTTCCAGGTTGACAGTTTGATTTGTGGAAAATCAAAGAAAAGAAATGTGACTGACACATCACAAATACAGCAGTTATGTCATCTTGAAGACAAGTTCCCTATCCTTCAACTCACTCTTGGCACTTTAGTTGTTTGCAGACCCGCTACAATGTTAAATAAGGTCAAGACCGAGATTTTTCATACATGAGCCCCAAATCACAGCGACTCATTCAACATGTCCTCAACCAAAAAAAAAAAATGCTTGGAAAACCTTGTTCAACATTAAGGGGAAAATTAACACTTATCCATCAGTTCATAATGCTTCTAGAGGCGTAATTATTTTAAAAATAATTTATTGTTTGGTGGCAATGCTAATTATAAAGTAAAATGACCACAGCTGGTCTGACTGCACTTGCCATTGTTCTAGTAATTGCCTTGATTCCTTTTCTGACTTAATAGTGACCGCCTTGGTGTTTCAATAACAGCCACCCGTTTCCAATCATTCTTTTATTCCTTTCTTTTCATTGTTGAATTGAATTGGAAATAATGAGACATTTAAGTAAAATTACCTTACCGGTGTAGCTTAGCAAATGTTGCACAATCAAGGTTTTTGCATGCTGTTTGAAAACAATGACTTATAGTACTGAACTCATGCCCACCAAGATGTGGCATTTCATGACACTGCTTGATATATTGTTGTAATTCAACTGCCAAAACTGAGGCAGTCAAACATCCTGTGTGTCACCAAACAGCGTTCAGTGTGTTCAGCATGCTAATTATCCCCCAACAGCAGGGAGACTTCCTGATTAGGTTAATGGCCCTGCACACCCCACAGGTGTTTTCTTTTTAGTTATTGTGGCTGATTAGACCTTTGCGCAGGTTGAAAGTGAAAATGATGTGACATCACCAAACTGCACGTACTAATGCAAGCATGCTCAAATTATTTAACCTAGATATTGATTATATGTGTGATTTATGTTCTGGGTGGAGGGAGACAGATTTCTAAAAAAGGAAACAAGATAAATGTTGAAATACATGTTTGACGTGATGCTATATTGGGAAGATGAGATTGAAAATAACATGATGTTAATTATATAACTTTTTGTTCTTTTTGGAAAATTCCATATCTATAAGAAAAAATTGTCAGAAACCAAGGCAACTGTCCTGCATTTTATAAATTAATTTCAGCAATATGGCAGCCTTTCATTTAATATTAAAAACAAAAAAAATCTTATGACCTTAAAGTTATTAGATGAATGTATCAAAATCATATGACACATCCTCTTTTTGTGTTGTCTTCTATTTTCTGTAATGCCTATTCTATGTATCTGTGTGTACTTTCGAATGTGAACTTTTGTTCTTTAGAGAATTGAAAATAAATTAAGTATGGTCACATTACAGTTTCATCCTGCAAATACTGCCCAACATTCATTACCCATATCAGAACAAGGCATTACATCTTTTTGGGCTGAGTGCAGGGCGAGTTTGGTAGACAGAAGATTATAATGACTGTAGCTCAGGTCGGTCACACCCATTTTTTAAACAGCCACCATTTTCATGGACATTCCACAATATATCAACTGCCCCACAAGAGACAATGAAACACTGGACCTCCTGTATGTAAATGCCAAGGATGCGTACAGTGTCACTGCCGCGCCGACCCCCCTCCCGTGGGCAAATCAGATCACAAGCTTGTCTTGCTGTCTCCTCTGTCTGTTCCTCTTGTCCAGCAGCAGCCTGTCCACAAAAGGACTGTGAGGAGGTGGGCTCAGAAAGCTGACGAGGCACTGCAGGACTGCTTTGAGTCTACAGACTGGGGCATGCTCTGCGAGCCACATGGGGAGGACATCAATAACCTGACAGACTGCATCACAGAATACATCAAATTCTATGAGAACATCACCATGCCCTCCTGGACTATATTCTGCTTCCCAAATCACAAGCAATGGATCACCAGTGACCTGAAAGTCCTTCTTAATGAGTAAAAGAAATCATGCAGCCCATGGGACAGACGGGAGCTAAGGGAAGTACAGCACAAACTTCGGGATAACCCTTGTGTTGTCCTTCATGTCCCGAGGACTTGGTTAATTCATATACATTTTATATTAGCCTGCTGTTGTGCTTCGGGGTCCCTGAGACCCTTGTTAATTTGTATGTGGTTACATGTATGTTCCACTACTCCCGCCTTTTCCATCGGGTCCCAGGGACCCCTGAGGACAAGATGGGACCCAAAGGACAACACAAGGGATGACTTGAGGGAGTGTAAAAACACCTACATGAGGAAACTGGTGGCCAGTCTCCAACTGAACAACATGAGGGAGGTGTGGACAGGAACGAAACCGGGTGTGGGGGTAGGAGAAGTCAACCAGGCAGCCGTGAGAGAGCAAACAAATTGAACTGTTACTTTAACAGGTTTAGTTCACACCCATCCCCTGCCTCCTGTATCGCTCAACCAACCCCTTAACCCCCTCATTGCCTCCTCCCCTCCTTCTCTTGCTCACACAGGGGCGGCTGTGGCTCAGTGGTAGAGCGGATGCCTGCCAATCGGAAGGTTGGTGGTTCGATCCCCGCCCCTGCAGTCATTGTCGAAGTGTCCTTGGGCAAGACACTGAACCCCGAGTTGCCCCCGGTGCTGCGCATCGGAGTGTGAATGTGTGTGAATGTTTATCTGATGAGCAGGTGGCACCTTGTACGGCAGCCCTGGCCACAGTGTGTGAATTGTGAATGTTTCCTGTAGATGTAAAAGCGCTTTGAGCAGTTGTTAAGACTGGAAAAGCGCTATATAAATACAGCACATTTACATTTACACCTGCCCCCTTACTCCCCTGTAGTCTGCCCATTTCATCTCTGCCCACAGACTCTTCAAGCGCCCTGACACCTGGCCAGGTGAGGAGACTGCTGGAAAGGCTTCACCAGTGCAAGTGCAGTGTTCTACAGTACCTCTTCAGCCTGTGGAAGATGTCCTGCCTTGTCCCGGTCCCCAAGAAGTCAACTCCATCTGACCTCATAGGAAACCGCCCAGTGACTCTAAATTCCCATGTGATGAAGTTGCTGGAGAGGCTGGTCTTGGCCTACCTGAGGCCGCGGGTGTGTTCTTCTCTGGACCCTCTACAGTTTGCCTACCAGCCTCGCCTGGGAGTGGACGAGCTGTCGTCTATCTTCTGCAGTATAGCTCATTTGCACCTGGATGGCGGTGGCGACAATATGAGAATCACATTTTTTGCTGCTGGTCATTCAAAATATTCAAATAAGTTCATACTTAAAGAGAAATTAATTAACTTGATTTACTGAAGCAGGTTCTACAAAGAACTTATTCTTTACTAATAATTCAATTTCATGACATCTGGTACTCCTCCCCCTGTACAATTGGTTTGCTACTACAGAGGTTTCAAAGATAATGTGTATGTATTTGATAGCTATAGCAGCTGTTACTTTGCACATCAAGACTTTATAACAATTCATATTGTATAACTTCGTATACTTTTAATATATTTTATAAGGCAGGTTTTATACCATATCTTACACAGTTTTTGAGATATTTATTTTTTAATAGATACTGTACTTTTTCAGAGAAAGATTACTGTATATGATGATGTTTCAGATTCATGGTTGCTGCCATGGTTGGGATTCAGGAGAGAGGTTTTATATGAATCCACTGTATCAGTTCAAGCCCAGTGATCCCGGTTCATCCTACAACAAACTCTGAACAGCAGTTTGAATAGCAGCTTAAATCACAGAAGTTACAATGTGGCGGTAGAGTTTCCACATCACCCAGGCGACTGGATTAAAAGAAATCATCAGATTTTGCATTCATCTGTTTTTCACAAAGACTCGACATGAATAGGTCCCACAATGCCCTCAATCATTTTCACACACTAGCTCTGTAATAACGCACGGTATTGGCAAAACAAGTTCTCTTTTTCCAGGAAATACCTTTTCACTCAGTTTTAAGTTTGTAGATATAAAGAGAAAAGGGAGTCCTCTGCTTTTGCCACTTGCCTATATTAATAACATTCTTCTCAGTAGTCATTACTCAGTGCAACCAAATATTGTAGTTACGTGTATCTGTCTTTCCAAGGCCTAACTAAGTGTAGCATATTCTCTCAGACTCGGCAGAATAAACACTATTTGCAGAGTACTTGCAAGGCATTTAGTAATTTGACTATGTTGTGATTTTTCATTAGACAGACACGACTTGTGCCTGTAATGCTCTACTAGCGATCATGGTGTGAAACGGGAACTCTTCCCTGCATGGCTGAGCTGAGCATTATCTAAAGTTTTATCGCCAACGATTTAGTGCTTTCTCGTGTGCAAAGTCAGAAAAATAATACATACCAGGTTCCTACTGCGAGTAAGATTTTTGACCACGTCTCATCAGCACCCTGCTGTGAAAAGTCACTGCCTGCCGCTGATGAAACTGAACATTTATGTACATACAGTCCTGCTTTATCCAATATGTTTTTAATATCCATGATGCAATGTAAATGACATATAGTCAAGTCATATAAACATTATACCTGATCCAAAAACATACATGATTTTTAACCATTGAAATGGATCATGATGTAAATGTAGAATGTGTATAGTGTTACTATTTGACGTCTAGGATATGACATCGTCACACACAACAAGGAAGCAACAGGCCCCTATCAGCGTGTGAATAGAAGCTCAGTAAACGTTCTTTCTGAAATGCATTCTTTCTGCTATGATCAATGACAAAAAACTGAACTATATTTGAGCAAACCACAACTCCCACTCCCACAATGCAAATTTATTTATTTTCATTGTTAACCTGCAATTGAACAGAATGAAGTACCTCTTAAAGATCAAGGACACACAACCGTGTTATTTTCTCAGCTGTCTTCCTCCCAAAGATGTATGATGATTAAAATCTATAAAAAAAACGTGGTGAAAGTAATAAACCAAAACCTCTTAAAATACAGAATTGCTTTATATTTCCTTCCCTCTGTGCCGTATTTTTTGCTTTACTACACAAATAAGGTGTTCTCTACTGCTTTCTCTGCTCTGTGTACCATACCAGGAAAATGGAGGATGGCCTACATTCTACAGCTAATCCTAATGACATTCTCATGGCTGCCAGTCATGCACCTCTCTCTTCCCTCTCTTACTCTCTCTCCCGTATTGAAAGTGCCCCTCAGCCCATAAAGTGAGAGAACCACATCAGTTGGAATACAATTTTGCTCAGTTACTAAGCCCAAGATCTCTGCGGTACATTCCCTCTAGTCTTGAAAATCCTTGAAAGTCTATGTATTTGAAATAAAGGCCACCTTAAAAGTTTTTTCTTAAATGGATGGATGGTCTAAAACACTTTTTGTATTTAAAATCTAGCATGCAGACTATAGCTTGCAGACAGTCATGGTCCCCAGAGGACTCCCAAATCCCATCTCAGTCCTCACACACAATCCTGTCAAGCTTGCAAACTTTGCACACATTACCTGTCCCGCTGTTTCTCAGCCTTTTTTAACCGGCTACCCTGACAAACCCGCTTCCGGCTGGTTAATTTGTCGGAATTGCAATTGCAGATTAAAGGTAGAAAGTCACAGTTACTTGCACTATCAACAAAACAAAAGAGTCAATAAGGTTAGTTATTACCATCCGATTCAGTGTTTCACTTCTCTTTATCTTCGCTCAAACCCTGACCGTCAATCAAACTTCTGGGGCGCGGTCAGCCCCGACAAATGTTCATAGAGAAACTGCTGATTGGGTAACACCTAGATCCAGAAAACAAGAGCGAACGTACCTCAAAGCTTGTTGCTCACATAGTTTTACACCATTTTGAGGAAACACGTCGTTCGAACCGGAAACCATAGCACAGCTTTTTTAGATTGAATGTGCCCTTCCTCAGCCATGCTCCATTTTGTTAACAGGAAGTGCAGCATTAGGCTAGCCAATGAGTGAGTTAAGACACTGAGATGGGCACTTTCATCCACCAAGACAAAGAAACCAGCCTGCTCACAAGCTCGACAAAGTCATGCAAAAGACTTGAGAGTTTGGAACATATGGTGCATACTGCAGAAGTGGATTGAATGTTGATCTTGACACTAGTCTTATCTATTCCTTGCAAATCCAAGTGGACCCAAGAACCTGTTCTTCTTCTCATGTGTAGTATCACATTATGTTATGTATATGTATTTTGCACACATATACAATGTAATGCTTCATTCCTGAGGTGGTAACTAAAAGTAACTAAACTAACTAATAATAAAAAGCTGCTTGGGACGGATAAAAGAGATTCAATTAAAAATAGATCTGAATGCATCTGTTAATACTTGCAGACCTCAGACATCTTTGGTTGGTGTGTAGTGGATTTTGCGCTGGAATGCACAAAGATAAAATACATCAATTATTTGAAACCTCATGACTACATTTTTTCTGGCCCCCAAGGTTCATAAAACACATTGAGATCCCTAAAAGAAAAAGAATAGTGTTGATTATGCATTGTGACATTCACTAACTTTGATTTGATACTTTTGGGATATACGATGGTATCTTATTTCAGATGTAGGTGGCGAACAGTAAGATGCTGTACAACAGACGACACAAAGGGAACCAGGAAAGTTTTCCAATCAACAGTTCCAGCCTTTTCTTCTTGCTTCAATTTCTTCACAAAATGAAAAGACATGCCACACTTCTCTCTCTCTCTGGCAAACAACTCATTCTGCAGTTTCTCACCAAGCCAATCTCAATCTTAACAAACTCTATTTCTTACAGCTTGAGCTATTGCAGAAAGTCCAGCAAAGAATAAGGCTCAGAGTTCCATTTACATGATACATGTGGTGGTGGGAATTTCTTTATTTCTGTGGTTCATAGATATCAATCAGTCAAACTTTATTTCTAAAGCATATATATAAGCAACCAAGTTGACCAAAGTACTGTACATTGACACGAAAACACCAGACAAGTACAACATGCAGTTCTCATGCCAGATATGAAGTATTTCTTGCAATTTTTCCTGATATAGTACTGAACTACAGTACTGAACTGAGCTGTTTAGCCTGACCTGTAGTCACTTAGTTCTCTTAGCCTCCAACAGGTCTTCTGTAAAGTAACAAGCCCGACAAAGAGCTTTTACTCCATAGTTTCTGATTTATAGATACCATTAGTGGGCTCCATTCTCTCCACAATCACCCAGCACTGGCAGAAATGGGCATTCATGTTAGTATATGTACAGCATGAATGATGGTTTTTATTGTTACATTTTGAAAGTACAGAACCTGTATGGCTTTCAGTGTTTTCTTCATTATTAGTATGCTTCAGTGTAGTGCGTTCTTGTTGTTTTTGGCTGCATTTTCGCTGTTCACTTACTGTACTTATCAACAGCAACCCATCCTTATACCTAAACAACAGAATAGGTAAATTGCCGATGGCTCCCAGAACGATGTAAATGACCGTTCTATTATAGTCTATATATACTACTACAATCTAAAAGTGATCCTTGACTTTTGGTTTCACGTGGGACACGACACCCTGTCTCCTGAGTGACAGTCTGTTTTGTTTGACCCACCTCCCTATATCAACTCCAAAAGTGGAATCTGGCGCTCTTAACCCTTGTGTTGCCTTCCTATCGAAAACAGAAAATCAACACTTTTGTTGAGGCTTTTTTCTCAATGTTTTAACTTTTTCTTACGTTTTTGTCCCATTTGACGTTTTCAACACTACGTAACACTAACTTATTAACTTTAGTTTTACAGTTATTTTTGGACTTTATGTTCACTAAACCTCATTTATAGGAAATTAAACCTAATGTTTGAGTTTGAAAAGCAAAAATTAGGAACAGTTTTTACTAAAATTAATGGAATGAATGTTGATGGATAATCACAGACTGGAATATGTCAACTTTTAGTCACTACTATTTCAAGTACTTTTTTTTTTACAAATGCTATACATCTGAACAAGACACCCCAAAATTCATGAAAGTAGAGATTTGTACTTGCCAAAGAGCGTTGTGTGAAATCAGTTATGTTATTTTGGGTAATTACAATTGGGTAGTTTAGAAAACATTGATATACAGTAGGAAAACAAGTCAATTTGACCCGAGGACAACATGCGGGTCAAACTTTGTCACCTCTCATCTTTGTTTTCCAGCAGGATATTTACTACGATCATGAGAGGTTGCTGCCTAACAGCAAAGATAAATATTGACCGTTGTAAGCTGCTTGCACGATCGACCTATACGGCCATTTTCTAGGTAAAGGTGCTTTGTACTTACAAAATGTTCAAGTTCTTGAAATGATACATGATACTATTTGATTATTTCATATCTTTCATGATCCTGTAAATATTCGACTCTTAAAAAAACTGCATGGACTGTTTAAACTTGTCCCCTAATTATCCCTGATCATTACTATTTAACTGATATTTCAACGGATCTCAGTGTTTACACTTGAACTGACATCTGTGCTTACCTTTCAACTGCTGCTTGGATTAAAAAGTCACACTTAAACTTCATACATACACCTCTTAAATCAATACACAACTTACATCTGAACTAATAATTCAACTGTTATCTGAGTTTAACACTTCAAAAAGACATTGTAACTGCTTTTATAACTTACATATCAATTGACATTTTAACTGCTTCCAGCACTTACACTGACAACTCGAGAACTCACAGAGCTTACACTTCCTGACACTTTAACTGGCATCATAACGTACTCTTCAAATGATATATGTTGAGGGCTTTCAGTCCTTTCACTTCAACTCCTTACAGTGTCCACACTTAAATGTTGGAAATCAGCTGTGTTCTCTGCTCACATTCAAAAGGAAAACTTCAACTCTGTACAATGTGTACAACTCAAATGAAAATTCCTCTGCTGTCAAAGCTTTCACTTCAAAATGACATTTTAACTGCTTCCAGTGTTCATTATTATGCAAGTAAATTCCTGGAACTAATGTTAAAGGACAGTTAAAAGGTTTTTACCTTTACCGGTTGAGAATAAATCCCCAGATTTGCTGTATTATCTAAAAGAACCACTGTATTAAACTATCATGAACATCAAAACCCTTCTCAAAATGTTATGTTGTCAAAATGGATGTAAGATTACTTTGTACAAGTATGCCTCCTGTTTCAGTGAAGCCTTGATAAAGTAGCCCTTTAATACACCAATACAGTGTTCAACTGGAACCAAAAAGATTTTAAATAATCTAAATAAAATGCAATTCATTCTTTCCAATAGCCCAAAAATAGTTTCAATCATGTATTAGAATGAAAAAAATGAGAAAACAAATTCTAAATTTAATTGCATGAAGTGAGCTATTCCCAAACCGTGTGTGTGATAACTGTGGCAGTGAAAGAAAGAAAGAAAGAAAGAGAAAATAAAAAATAAATGGGATCTGGTGAAGGCAGTCTCTAGTGTGAGACTTCTGAGTAATGATGCTGAGCTGTTTGCTGATCAGTGTTTCAGTGTGCGAGCCTGTGAGGGAGCTAAACTAGGCCAGCTGTGGGAGAGCCATTGATTGTGCCAGCACATCAGACTTATTTTAGAGTCCTTCTGTGGCTTCTGTCCCTGTAGATCTGGGAGGCAATGATCGAGCCACGGACAGAGGAAGGGAGGCGCAAATGGTGGCTGTCCTTGACCCGGAAATATCTAAGGGCCCAGCGTTTCTGTTCAATTGAGACCTTAGACGCTACCTCTTTTGTGAGAAATAAAATATGAGTCTTTCAATGCCGCGGTGTTCATAGCTGCAATGATTTCTCCCAATCTATGACGTTACATTTTAGCTTTCTTAAAGCATAATGTGACTGGAAATATATAATTTTATTTATTCAGTTATGACTATTCACAGCTGGCCTTAACTCCAACAACAACAGTATGTAACGTCCTTTTGTTGCAGCTATGTAAGATAACCTTCAATTTTATTCAGATAGCTGTAATTTGAATGTTTGGGAAGTATTAAATTGCAGCTTTACCATTGAATGGCGTCGTGACAAAATTTGTGTTACCTTGTAAATGTTTCCCTGCAGTGAACAATGATGCTTTTTTGTTTTCTTGATGGAGGCAATTACAAGCTGTATAGATTGCACAACATTATTAGCAGACTGTAAGCCCTCTGGGAAACACTTGTGGTTTTACTTGATATAAATAAACTTGACCTGCTACTGTAGTGTGGGATTGTGTTTTGCCACTGTGCAAGCAAAGTAGGACTGAGGGAAATACTAAATGACTTTATGACCAAACAAGTTGAAGCATTAGATAATTAGGCTTTGAGAAAATGGTATCAAATGAAGTTGCATATTAAAATAGGCCTACAATAACCGTTAGGGCAACCTAAAGGTTCCTACATACCCTTTGTGCATTAGGCTATAAAATATTACTTGTTGGCAGGACTTTATAAGTCATATTTTAACAGTTACATGTGGCACAGTGAATCTAGGAGGAACTGCATCTGTGGGCTGCTATTTTAGTGACTATCTACCTATTAGGCCAGTGAGCTTATTGTCAGTGGGGATATGTATTTGCCAATAATATGTTGGAATTATGTCAATGCATTTTCATTTTTGAGACATTTAAAAAAAATTGATGGTAATTTGGAGGCCCCCCTACAGTGACTCTGAGGACCCCCTAGGGCTCCTGGAGCCCCTGTTGAAGATGTCTGGTGTAAAGTGGAACATGTGCGATGGTATGAATCCTGCGGTATCAGAATGTCCTGATAGTTGTCCCGCATCCCTGCAACAAGTAGAGATGTTTTCACAGCTGGGTGCCTGCAGGGCAGACAGGCCATGCAGATCGCAAAGCTACATCTCGATTTGTATCTGTTAGCCCGTGTCATCACTGACAGTCAGGCTAAAGCGGTCTAAGGTTTTGCTGAAAATAAGTTGAGTCATGACTTTTCTCCTTCACGGTGTACCTCTCGCTCTTAGTGCTGGAGACAATCCAACACTGAAATTTTGTGGAAGGCACTTTGCAAATTGCATTGATCTTTCCCCATACCTGGCTCCCACCTGCCACCCATCCTAATGCCTAGCTCATTCTCCAGCGGTGTGCACTGAGATAGGCAATGACAGCCTGAGATGTTACTGCTCAAAATAAAAAAAATAAAAAAATAAAAACTGGTCAAACTTGCACATGTATACAAAGCATGTGCATACACAGTACTACATGCTCAAGGATGTTCCCACATTTTAACATCAGGAGTTATTTATTTCAAAGTCATATTGGTAGTCTCTGAAAATTACTTTTTGTCACTCTCTTTGAATCTAGTGTTTTGCATGTTTTCATCCAACAAATAATACACTCTTTAGATTTCTGCTGAACCAATATTCCCTGCAATCTGAATTCACCATATTAGGACCTGACTGCAGATGACAGAGATTCTCATCAGTCCATACAGGAAAATGAAAGGAAAATAAGAGATTTTTCATCCCTTTACAGCTCTAGTGACCTATAAAAACCATTATCTGCCATCAGATGTAAGCAGTAACACAACCAGCAGAGACACTTCAATGTCCCCCAGCGATTAGAACTATTCTCCAACTAACGTAATGTCTTTGAGCCGAGTGCAATGACATTCATATAGCCGTTGTTTTTTTGCCTGCCACCCACGCCCACACACATCGGGGATGGAGAGGATATGCCCCCCCCCAAAATATTTAGAAGAGGTAGATTCATCCTCTGAAATATGAAGCTGCTGATTTTCCCGCAGTGTACTGAGGAGCAGAGCTGAATAAGCAGGGCAGGTTGTTTGCCTGTCATACTGTTTGTGCTCAGCAAGACACAGTTAGATACTGTTATTTACCACATAATCATGGTTCATAAGGTGTTTCACTAGGCTTTGACAAAGTCCCAATAAAGAAGAGTAGACTTTGTGGAGTTAATTGTCGGGGGAACCACACTGTCACTTTGTGTACCTGACTGTTAATGAGTGTCCTCAGGCTCCATGAGACCTCTAAAGTGGAGCCTCAGTGGCTGTCATCAAGTGTCTTTGACCGTCCAGATTCCCTTGACTCGAACCAGCGATGTCTGTCCTGTACTGCAGCAGCACTCAGCCTCCATCACTCTCAGATTTACAGAGTCTCAAGCCTGAGTGCACAATCCGACCATATGCACACCCCACTGCACATGCAATACAATCAATGCTGCTATCAGCGTTTTCTCTGGTTTTAACCACACATATTTATTGAAATAAGCCAGGGGGGGGAACTGGTAACTTGTTTCAGACGCTGCTCTTGGCTACAAATAAACCAGTGTCCGGTGCGGTGTGTAACTTTGGATTAAGCGATCCATTCATTCACAGTTCTGTAAACGCATGTTCACTTAATGGAGAGTAAAATTCTCACATTAACCAGTTTATTTAACAACTCAAACAGTGCCATAAAGTATCAGTATTTTTGCCGAGCAGCTGTGGACTACAAGCCAGCTAGTTGCACATGTTTTCAACCTGCACATAGGGGGTTGGTTTCTTTATCCAAAGCGAGCTGAGTGTTAACCATCTTGAAGCTACGCTAACAGGCTCTTTTCAGCAGCAACCTTTTACAATTAAGTGCATTCAAACTATCCTCACCACCTATGTACCACCGTGATAGGTGTCTACAGGGAATATCAATATGCAGGAAACTTTATTACAGACGGACTACTCAACATACTACGTGAACGTTTGCCTGCTGCGGACACCAGCATCAACTACTTCTAACCGCTGGTGGAGTTAAATGAAGATCATTCTACATTCCACGCCAATTCATGGCTGTTTTTATACTCAGTGTTAACATCACTCCAAACGCTAATGCCGCTATTGTGTTAGCTGAACTTTACGGAGCGGATAACGTGCATACACTAAATGTAGCCTGTTTTGTATGTTGTTTTTATAGAATGTCGTTTTTATGTATTTTATATGTGTAACACCACTTGAGCCACAGTGAAACGTTTTGTGTATGGTTGAAATAAAAATAACATACACTTGAGTTAAATGCCTCACTGTCTGTCTATGTCTGTAAACGTTAGGCATGACTTGGGTGTAGACTCTCAGCAGAGACACAAGTGCATTCTGGGATTTGGTGTCTTGCATTCATATGAGCCAAAAAACATTTTCTGCCTTTTCTTGTCCTTGAAGACACCAATTTTAAAGTCTTTTCACATTTCTACTACATAAGTGACCAAATTTAAAGATATATTAATCCTTCCAACAAGGAAATATCCTTTTAACAACTTCCAGTCATTTTCCGATTGGAAGGAAATTTGACTATTCTACTGCTGCCCAAGACTTTGAGGGGAGTTTTGGTACAAAGGCAGATTGATACGCTAGCTAGCTTGCTAGCTTACAGTAGTTGCTGTAGGTGGTCCCAGCTGTGTTGGGTCTGTGAGGGGGGTTGGTGAGGTGGTGATTGTTGTAGGGGAAGTCTCAATAAAATCAATTACAACAATCGCCATGTGCCAGGCAGTGAGAAATAAGCAGGGCATGGTGTGGACATCCGCCAAGATGGATGGGATGGTGTGAGTACAGATGGCATTCTGACACCACCGCTGCCCAATGGCATACCGCAGAGTGGGTGTGTGGCTCGGAGACAAAGAGAGCGCGCAGATGGACTGAACAGCTGAGATGGATGCTAACGTGCTTTCCGTAGCTCCACGCAGGCTGAATAGGCATTGTTTGTTTGTTTCAAATAAAGAGATGATTATGGAGGTATTTCAGAAGAAGAGGAAAAACCTCACAATCACCGGCGCTCCTGCATGATGCATCATCAGTATTCAAGCTCCATATTAATCAGCAGTAACGCATTTCCCTCCTAATGAGATGAGTTTATTGAGTCCTAAAGCAATCTTTGCACTAATAAGCTGTTTACAAGCAAATCAATTATGGAAGAAAAGGACATGCATAGTCAATGTGCAGAGAAATGATCAAATCAAAGCAGATTATTATGAGATTTGGTGTAATCACAGGACACAGTGGTGTTTTTTCAACGGCATATTAATTGTCATGTAGTAACTCAGTTGAACTCAGTGAGCGTAGCGTTAGAGTTTTTTAGAGATAAATTACAGTTGAAATTATTTTCTGCAGGGGGAAGTGTGTCCTGATAAAGACAAGAGCACCAAATGGAGGATAAATCAATTAACTTCTGTTTTTTTAAGAAGCTTCAGAAAAATGAGATTCCACTCTGCAGCTTGTATTGAATGCATCCTCATTGACAGGGGCAATTAAGTAAAATAAACTTGGCCAATTCTTCAAACGTACTTCTTCCTCCAGAGGCAGTTATAGACAAAACAATCTACAAGGTTTTGTGAGAGATTGCGGTGCTCGTTTACTGCTGCAGGCCGCCCACTGTCAGGCTCATTATGTTTAACTCTGATGCAGATCCAGCCTCGCTGATCAATCACAGCTCTGCAGAGATCCACTTGTGTTGCATAGAAAAACTGTTGCTGACTGCTATCGGCTGACTGTCATCGCACTTAGCCCAGAGATTTCCATCAGCGATTTCTTAAGGCTGCAAAATGAGTTCAAGACCCAGGTTCCTAGTAGTGCATGGGTCCATTGGTTTCTTAGGATGTGGGAGGGTGTCGCTGCATATTTCAATACAGAGCTGGGGGGGGTTAGGTGATTATTTAATGCCTTTGTGATTTTTGTATTCATATTACATATTTAAAATTTGATTTTATTATGGGGGGTGTTAGGTTTTTTAAGTAAATTGCCCAATTAGATTTGATCATGAAAACAAATCAGTCCTTTGAATATGTTCAGCCATTCACAGCTCAATGTTCACTGCCAGCTCCTCAGCTTGATTTAGTTTTGTGTTGAATTTTTAAAATGCCCCCAGAAATTGGATTCGGAGGTTGTCAAGGGGGGGCTATGTATTAATTAAGGGGTCAGTGAGCCCCTGAGACAGACCCTTTATTTCCCACACTGGTTTGGGTAGGGGGTTAACCAAAACGTTAGAATTCCTCCACCTGTCACCATACATATTCTGAGAATGTTGCATGGGATTTTGGCCAGATGTGGAGATTCTGCATCTGGACGGCTGGTTCCAACTTCAACTTGTTTAGATTCCTTTGCAAGTTGAGCAGAAATCACTTTGAAACAAAAGCAGTCACAAGATATGTGGTTACAATCTAATAGTCAGATGGAGAAGGCTGTTTAGACTCCAGTTTTACCTTCAAAAGCCTCACTCATTTATTGTGTGGGTCCTTACTAATAGATGGCATTTGCTACAAATGTACCAACTACATATCATTCATTTTCCACAAACTTAAATATATATGTTGAAAAAAAACTATAAGATAGACGTTTTTGCCATAGCATAATACATTTAAAATGAGTCTTATTTTAGCCATCTCACTTAGTCCTCCCCATTGTATTGGGAGTCCTCGGTGTTCTGTGTGCTCCGCTGCTGGAAATCATCGAGAAAATGTGGAGATTAGCGGCCGGCAATTTCTCTGGAATAGAGGAAGCACAAAAAAAGACGGTTTTGTGCAAAAAGTAATTTCAAGTTTTAAAAAAAGAAAAGAAAAGTTCCTTAAAATGGGTCTCCCATAATCTCTAATATACAACGAAGTTTCCATAGTGGAACAACGAATGTCACCAAAGAAATGGATGTCGAAAGTATACAAAAAAACGTTAACGTTCACATGAATGCATGTGAAATTAAAAATCCTGCAAAAAGATAACAAAATCAGACATTAATTGTAGACTTCATATTCAAACTTTTTTTTTCTTCTTCATCGTTAAAAGATGTTTTGCTGCTTTAGCAAATATATACATTTTAAAAGCCACTACACGTAGTTGAGATTAGCTTGATCAGTTTTCCAAACTTGAGCACGAGCTGATACCATTCTCTGATCAACATGCTGTTTCATAAATCAAAGAGATGAAAAGTCGGTGTACTCCGGCCCAAACACATACAAAGTTAATACAAAGTGGTCACAGAGGGAATTGGTTTTTTTACACAATTTAATGAATTACTTGAGCAGAAAGAAGATCAAATCCAAACAAGTAGGTGACAACATCAGACTCTAATTCTTAGAAACCACAAGCTGTCTCAGGACTGATGTAACCTGTCCCAGCTGAGGTAGACAATGCTGCTCGGTGGCTCGAGCTTCAAATGAGCAGCCGGGACACTTTACAAGGAGAAGAATCAATCAACTGCTCACAGGCAACCCTGCTCTACTGCCAACTCTGAGCTAATCAAAAGGCTTTCTTCAGAGCAACAGTACAAAAAGCTGACACATCCTACTCACCACTCTGCTCAGAGTAACTCCAGATATGCTGTGTAACTCGGAAACAAGAAACCATGGTGTGCTCACCAGAGGTGTTTTCAGTTGTGTCTAATTGTCTGCCTCCCCCTCAGTGATACCAAATCCAGCCTTGATGTTTCCTTGGCCAAGCTGAGAGGTCAAGCCATGCAATTACCTCGTGCCTTGTAAACAAATTGTCCTCCAAGACTGTCTCCTGCCAGGCGCTGTGGAGCAGAGGAGAATTAACTACTCCATGCTCATTAGATAAAACAGGCCTGGCTTTATAGCCGCTGAAACTAGTACCACTTCAGAATAAAAATGAGAACATCCGCATTTCAACTTAACTTCAAGCCGGAGTTGCTTTTCTGGAAGTATACCACTAATGTACACTGTGATGCAAACATTCCTTCCTAATAGACCATTAGAGTAAACTCTATAGTATCGTGACATAGAGATAAATGTGTTTCCAAAATGGTTTTTATTGTAAGAGGGAGAAGACGAAGGCAAGAAAGAGAAAAAAAAAGTTATAAAATAAGTAACAAAAGAAATGTAAACCACTTATGTGTACATTCAGAGTGCTTTTACTGCACTTAGCTGACTGTTGAATGCGAAAGTTGAATGGATATATGAAATTAGTGTAAGGCATTAAAAGGAAAATGTTTTTTAAACATTTATAGCATTAAAGCAACACTATGTAACTTTTCCCGCTTCGGTCCCCTACAGGTTGTCTCATTGGAACTACAGCTCGCGCTAAAAGGTACACATTGTTGCTTTAATGGTGACACCAACCATGTGTTGTCATTTAATTAAGCAAAAGACCGCTGCTACAGCTTTGTTACACGGAATTAACACCTAAGAAACTAACAACGTAAGAAAAGAAAATGAAAGACAAAAAGGAAATTCAAGATTTAAAGTTGTGTTGCAATCTAAAAATACATATAAAAAGGACAGAACTGTAAAAGAAAAGGAGGTATTTAAAGTAATAGAACTGAGCAGCAACCAACGCCAGTGTCTTGATATCTTGACCATATACAGTACCACACAGCAAGCATAATTTATACTATCAAAACTTGTAAATGAAAGTTATACCAGAGTAAAAGTGGATCACATCATTGAAGGATGGTCATAAACTGACAAATAGTCCATATTGGAGAACATTTGAGTGGAAGGTCAATATGAAGAACATTAAAATTCCTCTCTTAAAGGGGCTCTATGCAGTTTTGGCCATTTCTTTGCTGTTTTCTCACAAGTTTCTCTATAGAGCTCCTCCTACAGCTTTGGAATAGACATTTGGCAGCTCCTATGTTTACTTGTGTCTGACTCCTTGCTCGGTCAGTCTGCTGTTTCCTCTTTTTCTCTACCTCTAACAATGCTTTCCTAGCTTTCCGTTTCTTTTTTGCCGGCTCAGCCATGACGATAGTCTGAAAAACTCCATCGCTACCTTGTTAGGCGGTTCCTGAAGGGGCGCATGTGTGCAGTGTGCCGTGAACCAATTTGTTACATCGCCCGACCTGATGCCGGCGGCTCGCCGGTCAAAGGTTGGAAAGGTGTTTTTTTTCCACTCACAGGCGCTAGGGGGAAGCGAGACAACCACCAATCCAATGACTCTGAAGCTGTTCAGTTAAGGTTAATTAAGCTAAAAAAAACGTAATTGTTCAACTTTAATCTAAAAAGTCAGCACAACATCTGCTCACTGTTGAAGGGGTTGCGGTTTTCTAGGAATGCCCCAAAGTTCCCAAGTACTGGCAAGGAATAATAGAAGACATCATTAAACAAATAGTAGGAATATGCTTACCTTTGGAATCGCATTATTGGGCCAGGATTTATTTGATAACAACTTTGTCATAATTCTGAGAATGATATTTTGTTATAACCTTTATATGATTTGTCATAATCTGTATGTGCTTTCTGGAATAAAGTTATAAAATCCAGTATATACATATACCCCTTTTGCCCATGCCTAAAAAGAGAGAGAGAGAGAGAGAGAGAGAGAGAGAGAGAGAGAGAGAGAGAGAGAGAGAGAGAGAGAGAGAGAGAGAGAGAGAGAGAGAGAGAGAGAGAGAGGTGTCCTGCTTCTCCCAACATCTTTATTATATCACACAGCAATGTTCTAGATGTCCTTTGTCCCTTATCACTACCTGTACTTCTGCCTGCTAGTACCAGATCGCACAATTGTCCCTCTTGGGTACCATTAGAATAACACTGTGTCGTCGTGGGTGAAGGATGGTGATGGAAATAAAGGACTACATGGCGACACTCATTACACATCCAGACAGTTTGTTTTGTTGAACAATGCCGATCAAAAATAGACCATGGCCGCAGAAGCTGACCCGTTAAAAATAAATAAATGAAGGATTGATTCATTGAGTTTCCCTACGCGTGGAGTGGGATACCACCAAGCATGGCAAAGATTTATTTAACATGTACAAAGGTTGTTCTCCTGTCGACTGCGCAACAAATACAAGGAGACCCAGTGCAATTATCTCCTTCTGTGGGTAGGTGAAAAAGACAAGAGATATTCAACACGGGGGTCCTGACAGCTGAAGGAGCAGCAGACAGGTTTTAAACAGTATCTCATCCCAAAAAAAAGCAACGGCAACGTTGCTAGGCTACCAGTGAGGAAATGGTGAATTCGCTGCCAACTAGCAGCAGGTGAGAGAAAAACTGTTAAGCCAAAGCTCAGGCTTAACTTTGGAAAAGCAACACATCACACACTCGATAAAAACTAAAAGAACCCGTTAAAGACTGTGGCGTGTCTATGTTCACAGAACAGGTATGGCAGCAGACGTTGTTTTCACAAGCGTTTTCTTCCACCACACTGGGTGCAGATACCACATCTGTACTCCCAGCTGGGGGAGCAGGGTTGTTTGAGGATAGGCGAGGGGAGGAGATTGCGGCTTTTACCAGAAGGTTGGGAAAGTTAGCGGACTGTTTAAAATCCACCTCTTAAGATTTTTTGAAGATATGGTTTACTTTAGGATCCGCTTCAATGATGTGTTTGTGAATTTAAAAAAAAAAATTTTTTTTAAAACTGACCCACGAAAAAGTGAGGATGATTGTTTTTATTTGAATCTGGAGGCTTAAAACTCAAAAGTAGATAGTGATTTTCAAAGTCCTCTTGAAACTGCATACATGACTGGCAGTGGAAAGACTTTGAACACACACACACACACACCCCCACACACACACAGGTTGCTATGGCATCAACAGACAAGAGCAAAGCCCCTCATGTAGCGCTCTGTGATGAGGCATTCATCACCACAGTGACATCTGTCAAGGCGCTGATTTAACACCGCCCAAATGCAGACTTCAGCAGACCTTGTTGTTGTTTCCGGATGAAAAATATATTTTAAAACCTACAAAAGGAAATTGCATGAAAAGTCGCTATTTTTGTTATAGAGCGAAAAAACTGACATTGTTAGAAGTGTCACGGATTAAATCCGGCTTTATGTTGTTGGCTAAAGGCTGATATGTAGAGCTTTTCCAAGGTGCTGTGCATAATTCATGCGGCACTATATTTTTACTACAAGGCAAGGACTGGACAAATACGAGTCAACCCTAAGATTGAGCAGTATAACCGAGCAGATACTCCTGGAAAAGAACAACGGTCCGTTTCACACGGCATTTAACCTCGGAGAAGGAAATACAACCTGCATAACCCAACCGCACTGGAATGAATACATCTCACAGTGGATCGCTCATTTGTTTTGCTTTCTTAGCTCAATGTTTCTCCCATATGAATTTCAAATGGCAGCTACTGTATGATGACATCACTGCCATGCACTACTACAGCTTTTTGTAAAATGTTATTTCTACTTCCTGTGGCGTCTTAAAATGAAGAGACAACCGCATCTGCACTGTGATAAACACAGACGCCTTGTTTCTGCACCAACTCCACAATCTGACCTCGGTTGGTCAGTCAGACTGAGCTTCAGCGAAGTGATGACCCCAGAGGTTAGGTAAGCTGGTGCTTTCAAGATCTCATCTTGTCCAACCTCAACTACAGTCGAGATGTTGACTACTGTGAAGGTTAGGGTCTAGAAGACGTTCGGTTTGAGCTCTGAAGAAGTAATTGGTTTTTTATGTGATAATACTGCTGTTTGGGTTAAACATTTTTCAATAAGGTTTCGTTTACTATCCTGTTTTCTTGCTGATGAGTTAGATATCGCGAATCATTCACGTAGTGTAATGAAATGAGTTTGAATCGTAGGCCATGGGCCAACGAACAAGTTCTAAGTTAGAAAAGTAGTGACTTTTTTGGTACAATTTCTGTAATGTTTCAAACATAGATAGATAATTATTGATCCCCCCCAAAAAAGGGAAATGATGGTGTTACAGCAGCACACGTACATCAGTCACAGCACAGAATATAAATGAAATACAAGGATAAAACATACATACATACATACATACAATATACATGAAAAAATAATAATATTAGGAATAAAATATAAGAATATTTGAATATAAACAGGATTGGTAACAAAAAGAGTTCTAACTCTGGTTTGTTACATAGATTTATATGCGTTTTGTTATCAGTAATGACAATAGTATACTCCCCAAAATGCAGAGGTAGTACCAAAGATTAAGAAAAATCTTAATTCAAGTTCTATTTACTAACTTTTTTTGGTCTTTTTTTTTTTTTTTGCAGTTGGGTTCACAGAAGCTAAAACTTCCAGAAAAGTGAACTTGAGTGAAGAGTGTGTTTTTCAAAACTACTGTTTCCACGGTCAAGAATGACTTCAATGGAAACATTTTCACCCAAACTAGCTTTTGTAAACAACCGTTACAGTTTAATGACTGATATCTCGGCTCAACATGGTGATTAAAACAGTTTTCTTGTGTATAAATTACAACCAACATTACGTACTCTGTTTCACCTCCAAATAAAGTGGTTTAGATAATCCATCTCAAATAGTGGTCTTATTGTCTGACTAACCATTTATCTAGCCATCTCTGTTGTTAGACAATCATTTTGTTAATTTTTTTTTCAGAATGTCCTTATAAAAAGGTGTCATAGCACTGAGGTATGTCACCTCTCTACCATTAACCACTCAACGAGGCATCCATCTGGTTACATGGGTCTACATCCCCATCAGAAGATAAATTGGCTTTTCCTTTCTCTTGTGTACATTTCCATTCTTCCCATCTTGCTACCCAGGTCTCTGAAAATGTGTTTTTGTCCCTCTCCAGCCACAGTGAACCATCCTCTGGTAAACAGGGTGACAGCTGAGTGGTTTGAAAAGAAAAACACCCTTGGATTCCAATATGAATTCTGGCTGAAAAATGTCAGAGTGTGTCTCAACCATATTTAGTTGCCTATTTTGACATGTGTGATATGTCTGGCTATGTCTTCCCTGGATTATGCATAGTTAAAGGAGTTGCATCATCATTGGGAATGGTCCTGGTACAAGCCCTGCCATCCCAAAGATCACACCAGAAAATCAACCCTTCCATGGCAGGCATTTCCTGCCCTGTTATCTGAAATAACTGGGACTCCTTTAATTAAACTGATGGAAAGGTTTCGGGAAGCAAAATACTGATGGAAAACAGTAACTTGTGAGATGCATTTCTTATGGGAAGTATGGAAGAAAAATATAGAAGACATTTAGAAAAAAGACAGGTGGGAAAGAAAAGGCCACATTATTGTGGTATACACCTCAAAGTCACATGCGATTTTGCCGTTAAATTGGTATATTGAATTGTTTTTAGACCTTTTAAGGTATTTCCATTCATTTTCGCACTGAATCGCAAAACATTCAAGCAAACCTTTGCAAGCAAAGTTTTTCTAGACAAAATGGATTGCGCCGTCTACCAATAAATGATCAATATTGCACGTTTTAATGCTTATGTGCCAGATAGCGACATATCAAGCTATAATAAGAAAACAACAACAACGCTATCAACACATTGCTATAATGATGCAGATGCAACTTGCCTTTTATTTTCCCTCCGGCACCGCTGTGAGACAACTCTTTTTTTGAGACATGTCTCACTGTTTGAGCACCATCCCTTTACGCCAGAGGACGTCCCATGACTTGTAACCTTTGTCGGCCATTTACTTCGCGAGTTCCTGACAACTTAAATTCAGAAAGTCTCTTGCCTCCTTGTCCGTCCACTTACATCTGTCTTTGACATCCGCCATGTGTGCAAACAGAGCAGAAATACAGGGCAGAAATCAATTAAAACTTCTTCTTCTTTGATTTGTGGTGGATTGAAACCATAAAATTACCTAAAACTTAATTGCAATTCCTTATTAATTTGGAGAATAACGTTTCCATCAGCATAAGGCGTATATCAATCAAGATACAATCTGATGAGTCAGAGCGCATTTCCTTTGAGTCTGTATTCAGGAAATTCCATCAACTCTCAACGTTTCCATAAGGCATTTTTCATTCAATATCACTTAATTTGGATAAAAAAGTGTGTATGGAAACATAGCTTCTGTCCTCCAGTGAACTCCCAGTGAGCAGTCTCTGTACTGTGGATAGATTAAGCACAAGAGCTGCTGTAAACAACAAGTCATTTGAGATTATTTTTAGCTAAAAAAACATTAAAAAAATGCTAGTGTAAGGCTTCTTCTACCTGATGACAGTGACAGTGTGCTTCCACTGCATTATTTTTTACACACACACACACACACACACACACACACACACACACACACACACACACACACACACACACACACACAAAATGTCTTGACTTTGATATTAAATCTCAGAGAAATACTGTACACATCTCCCTACAGAGGCAGAACACTTCTCTCTTTAAATCTCTGCCCCGAACTACCAAACCCATTATTGATCCCAGGAGGTCCCCCGTCCCCCGTCCCCCGTCCTCCTCCCAAAGCTTGCAGCCTTATTTAGACCTGCTTCATTATCCCAACGCGTGCAGTCTCCTGCGGATTAAACGCAAAGTGCTTGGGTCACAAGCGCACGTTTTCAAAGACTTCTTGCTCCGTTTTCAGAGTTAAACCATTTGAGTCAGCAAAACATACTAAAAATTATAATAACCACGACCATTTGTCTCCATAGGCCCGAGATGACCTTAAGGAAATAACATTTGTGTCAACATGTTTGAGGAGATGCACTTTATCTTATCAGATTGCTCCTACCGAGGACAATAAAAAGAAAAGATAAAGAGGAAAAAAGGAACGAGATGCAATCGCGGCTATTATTGATGCTTCTTTCTTGTTTTGTCAGCATTTTGTGGGGGTTAGCTATAAGAGATCCGGGCTGTTTGCTAGAATGTAGAGGACACTGATTATCAACAGATTTTCATCATCATGAAACAAGCGTGTGGTTTGAAAATACCAGTTTGTCCTCTCCGTCTGTTAAAAGTCACTATAATTACATTTCAGTACTGGAGTCATGAATCACAAACATTGCAGGAGGAGCTTATTATAGCTCAATTGTATGATAAAATGATTGCAATACCAGTTTTATTAGCAGCAGGGGTCAATGTTGATCTGTCGGTCGGTCCACCACTTTGGTCCAGGCTAAAATACAAGCTACAAATTACTAAAATAATACAAGATATTTATGCTCACTGATGTATCCTAATAACTTTGGTAAACCCGATGATTCCTCTAAAGCCATTATGAGTTTCCCATTTGGGGTTTTGAGGGAACTGTTTCAACATCTGTTGGGTAGATTGCCATGCCATTTGGTACAGACAGTGGTGTCCCCCTTAGGATGAAATGTAATAACTTTAGTGATCCCTTAACCTTAACTTTTCATGTAGAGCTGTCATAATACTTTGGTGTATGATCAAATAAATGCAAAACTAAGGGCGTTCCCATCAGCCTCAGCTGCACTTTGTATGAAGTGCAAATTAGCAAATGTTATCATGCTAACATGGCAAACTGTGATGGTGAGGATTTTATCTGCTTTACACCAGAATACTGGAATAATCAACTCTGCAGCTGTGAGGAGCTTTTTAGCCTCTTTAAGCTCAACGTTTGGTTTTATAACACACTGACTCAAAGGGCCCTATCTTAACGATCTAAGCACATGGTGTGAAGCGCCTGCCGCAGGTGCACTTAGGGTGGTGTACAAATACACTTTTGCTAGTTTAAGAACAGAAAAAAGGGTCCTTGCGCCAGGCATTTTTCATAAGGGTTGTACTTGGTTTGTTTTCGGTGTAACATGCAATAACCAAATCAGAGTATCATCTCCCGTTCCCGTTAAAGGCAGGCGCATTTACCATGGCACATTGCTATTATGATAGCGGATTTTCTAAGCAGGAATGAGATATTTTCAGGAGAAGAAACTGATCTGCTCGTGCATGAAGTAAAAGTGCGTGAGCAGCTCATATATGGAAGGAACACTACGCCACCAAAACTCCACGAGATAAAGCAGGCGTTTAAATAACAATGAAAATCTGCGGCATTGACTGTAGACCAGGTTGTTGTTGGTCAATGGCACAATCGCTTTCCACTGCCTCAAGCTAGCTATCTGCCAAGAATACACCTGAAACAAACCTCCCCGTAAGACCAGCATGCCCATGGGCATTTATTCATACAACATGAGCTCTTGACAGGGAATTGATAGCCACGTTGGTCTTAAAGATGCTTGCATCGGGCTTTGTGCTGGGTACAAGATGGGCCCTGTCCACTATTTTTACTGCCTTGCACCAAACCAAAGACAGATAAAGCAGGCAACAAGCTTGTTAAAAATACGGGACGATAGCAGCTAAAGACAGATATTTGATGGAGATCAAAATTGGATTTACATTTATCAGGGGGACATAAGTGTTTGCTAATTAGCCATGAGCTTTGAAAGGTGCCAGTGTTAGGGTTGTGCGTCTGTCAACTTGTTTGGGGATTATCCCCCCACTGTGGGTGTTTTTGAGGGCAGGAATAGTCCCTCTTCACCGCATTGCACGCTAGTGGGCATGCCACTAGCAGTTAACAATGCCTCTTCACAGGCCACGCCCTCCTACACTGATGGCCGCACCTGATTAGACAAATGTTTTTACGGGTGTGCTGCCCTCTCCACGATTTTAAAACAGACCACAATGGCGGCTCGTTAGGACATTTCTTATGTAACAAAAATAGTTCACCAAAATAAATTTCTGAAAGCACTTTCTGCTAGAAATAGGCTATGCAGTTGCTGAATCGGTCTTTATGGTAGATTAACAAAATCGATCAGTTTATCCCTCCTGTTGTCCTCGGGGTCAAACTTGACCCGTTTTTCAAAATTTCTACTAAAAAAAATATGTGTTTCTTTTAACCAAATTGGCACCAAAAAAAACAGCACAGTTGGTTCAATACAACATTCTTTGCAATATTATTGAATTCTGGATATTTTACAGCATTTGTAGTTTAAAAAACATTTCCTTAGAGGACTCTGACAAAAGTCTTCTCTGAAATTAAACTTAATTGTCAAAATATTTTATAATTTCTGCTTTTAAACTAAAAAAATAGGTATAATAAAATCATGTAAACGAGATTTACTGATCATGAATTTTGTAAACATATTTCCAACACTTGTGTTAATAAGTTGGTTTACGGAGTGTATATGGTGTCAGTAGCTGCGGGAAAAAGCATAGAAAACAAAGCAAGAAAAAATATATCTTAAAGAAACATGAAAAAAAAAAAAGTATTTTCAGTTTTTACCCAGAAGTACAACACAAGAGTTAAAAGATGTGAGTTTTTTGAGAGGTTGCGAGTCTGCTCCTCATTTGCATGAAGTAGCCTGGATTCATCTTTATGCAAATGGAGCGGGGAACTTAATGCCCTGCTTCTCGAAAGTCCACGCAACACTACCAGAATGCATTGCACCGTTGCTCACATAGACAATGAAAGAAATGAAATATGAGATGACGCAACAGTATTTCCCTTTTTTTCCAGACACAGTAGCACATATAGAATTTTCCCATAGTAAGCAGCACTCAACACAACCTACCACCCTTTGAAGATTTTCTCTCATTACATAGTGAGGTGAATAATTCACTGAAGTTTCCTCCGTGTGTGCGTGCCACAGTACAGACAGGACATTCATATTCAACCACGGTTAAAAAAGATCTCAGATGTCATTCTGCAATTCTTAATGAATGCAACTTTAAAACTTTGTGATTTAGAGCTGTCGTTCGGTATTTTGCAGTGTACTCACTTTTATTCAGCATAAATACCCGCTTCTTTAATTTCAGATTTTTCAGAGAATTTCCACAGGCAAAAAAAGGAATAGTCTGTATTTTAATATTGGGGAAAGCGGGCCTAAATTGCTGGACAGTGATTATAAGAAGAGGAAAAGTCTGGACTGTTCAAATAATTAAGGATGATGCTCTTTGGAAGGGAAGACAGAACAAAAAAGAAATGCACTGGCTAAAAGTTAAAGGCCTTTATTTAGCTGGCTATTTCATGCAAACTTTTTAATAATTTTTCTAAATTTGTTAAAATAGAGCTGAGTAACAGTGATGATGGAGGGCAGGATGTGACGATGTTGATACTCTGTTGTTCCAGCTCAGTGAAATTTCCGGCTGACATGAACCATGGCACTCCCAACACACAAGAGGCATCATGTTTCCATTGTAAGTCTAAATGTTAGCTCTCTGTTCCATTTCAGCTGGCCGTGTGGCTTGAAGCATAACGAGCAAAGGGCATAATTATCCATACAGCAAGAAGTGGGGTTTCAAACCCACCAACCCCAAGAGTGCCCACTGAGCACAGCCAAAACACAGGCTGTCTGTAGTAATGATGAACAAAACAACAAGCTGCAACACAGTGCAACAACCTAAAAGTATGTGTACAGAAAGAAAAGCACATAATAGTCTAAAGATCATGTTATTTACCATTCCATAACAAGTAGCTTGTGTTGAGGTCAGAATCACTTCTCCACTGCAGCAACCTCCAGAAGTAACCTGATCAGAAAATATGGTCGTGGGAAGCTAGTGAGAAAAGCTGGGCCTGTAATACTGTACTTAACCTCTCCCAAACAGACTACAGTAACACAATGACTTGAAACACCAAGCTGACCACTTCAAACTTGAGCAGAGATATACTGACACTTTCCAATGCAGCTTGTCTTCTGTTATAAGTTACACCTGAGCAGATTGCAAAGGAGCAAACGCCAACTGACTGCTGAAATGTATGCATGTTCTGCATTTATTCAAGAAGAAATATCTAGGCAGCAATCTGTGTGTGTGTGTGTGTGTGTGTGTGTGTGTGTGTGTGTGTGTGTGTGTGTGTGTGTGTGTGTATATATTAACACCACAGAGGGGCAAGAAAAACACAACTAGCCAACCATTTTCTGTCAATACAGTTTAGAAGTCTTGTCATACACTTTGAATACTTTTGAGATAAAAAGTTCCGGTTGTCACGGAAACCTTTTGTTTTGCACGTTCATTCTGTGGTTGTCTGTTTGTGTTAGAAGACAAGACAACGCTGAAGCAAAAAGTAAAAACCTATTGTGGAAGCTGAATAGCCAGACATTTACTTTTGTCGATAGCCACTGCCATTAATGGGCCAATCAGGGCCAACTAAAGCCAGCAATGTCAGTGGTTGCCCAGAGACGCTCAGTTGACTGTAGTCAGGAACCTTAGAGCCACTGTGATGTTTGTATTTTGGTCTATGTGTGCTTTTGTTAGTAGATATGCATTAGAAATATTAATAAAAAATATATATTTTCCATTCTTTCAAACAAGGACATGAAAACTGGTCACAATGTGTGGGAGATTTATGCCATTATATATCAGTAACTTGTAGCCCGATTCATTTAAACTCAGTTTTTGTTTAGTTACTTGACTTTTTGTTGGCCAGGGGCCATATGGGTGTTTCAGTTGTCTGCTGCAGCTGAAAATGACGCTGATGTAGGACATGAGAAGGAATCAAAACAGTACAAATTGTGGGCCACAAAACCAAAGGTCAATGTAGCTTAGGAAAACGTCAGAGTAGACTGAAAAAGCGATCCCTTTCACATCAGTCATTGTAAAATGTTCTCGAAGCAGCCTAAACGTCCTGTTTCCATATGTTCTCCCCTGATCTTCTTTGACCCAGTGCCGCAGAAACGTATAACTTCATTATTAGAAAATCCTAGAGAAAACAATGCTGCATTCCATGTCCACACTGTTTAATTGACAGGAAATTTCAAGTTGTGTGTGCTATACACCAAAGATTAAGACAAACTAAATCCCAAACCTCTTGCTCTACAGCTCGAAACATGCAACAAAATTAGTATCGACAAAATTACTGGTGTGATTTCATCAAAATTTGTTGACTCAGAAAACATTTATGTTCATATTATGCTGTGCCAATACAAACTTCAATCTTTTTTTGCATTGCCAGTAATGAGAGCATGAGTTTATTATAGATGTAAGAAGTCAAGCCGACAGACACTTGAGATGCTGACATTTTACCGCCCAAGGCAGCACAGAGGCAATGCTGCTGTGTGGAAATCAATACAAGTCATTACCATTATGCTAATGAAAGCTTGGAATGATGCAGTGAGTTGTATTTTTATACCCACAAACTGTGAAACTATACGTGCCATGTTATCTGTAGTAGTACATAACATATTTGTAATTCAATTGCACCACATCTATATTCTATTATTACATGGCTTGGTTGAATTTTAATGTAGAATGCAATATGTTATGTTCTGATATTAGACTGCTGCTAAGTATGACACAGAGCACATTTCTTTAACGTAAGCAATACAATCGTATTTAAATCAATAAACTCCCATTTGAACTCAATATTTTTCAGGGTTGTATTCGCAATAACAACCGCCTCGCTCTACAGTATCCCTTACATCAATAATGTTTAATTACGTGTTATAACATTTTATGAAAATAAAGTGTTGTAGCTGGTGCAGCTGTTTTTATTCTAACCTCTTGCTGAAAGGATAAAATATAAACTTTTGATAAAATGTAAATTTAAAATTTAAAGTGACTAAACAACTAAAACTGCAATAAATATACTGTAAATTGCAATAAATAAAAAATGCCATCCCACTAGGAGGTGTCATAGAGATTAACTCTCTGTCAAATAGTAACTGAGGGACATTTTACACACCAAATTCTTTTTGGGGAAGAACTGCAATTGCAAGAAGCACAGAAGTAATGTCTCCCTGATACTAGAGGACTCCCAATCCCACGCCACATGGTTAACAATTTCCAGTGCTGTCCACAGTTCATGTCTTTCTTGTGGACAAGAAAAATGGCATCACACTGGCTTCACAAGCTATTTACAAATGTTAGATAGACGAGCAGTCCATCTTACCAACGGCATGAACGCTGTTCATCTAGCACTGGCTCTTTATGGAAACCCCAAGGACACAGAGAGCTGAGGTTCACTGATTAAAATAGCTCTTTAAATGACATTCAATCTGTTTGAAAGGTCTGAAGGTGAAGGCATGAACAGAGTTTATGTAATATAATGGCCCTTAGGACCAGCCAGTTCCTTCAAATGGAACCAGTAGGACATTTTTACACTTGGACCCCGTCCTGAAAAAGGCCACAATGATTACCATTTCCTATTTTAGTCATCAGCAAGGCTCTTACAGATAAGCAGTGGGGATCTGATTTGGCGAGGTTGGATCTTGAGGCGGAATTCAATAAAATCTCAGAGGTATACATCTCGGTACAACCCTACAGTTTGATATTAGCATTTGTATTGTGCAGCTCTGTTGTTGACCAACGCTGCTCTGCCTTATCTGTCAATGCAGGCTTGTCAAGTGTGCACCTTGCAGTGAGTGGCTGCTGGTGCTTCCCATTCAGGGCTGCAGCGCTGGGAGTGCACACTGGCCTGGTTTGGGAGTTCAAATCTCAGAGCAAAAAGGAAGAACAGCATCAGCTCCCCTCTTCCATCGCAACAAACACACAAACACACAAAGTCACCTCCAACTGCTGCGAGCAATACACAAAAAAACACATTTCCCTCCGAGCTAGTCAACACTGCAGCGCTAAGCGTACAATTCAACACCCTTTGGCTGCAGTACTTTAACAGGAATTTCACCTTCAACACTACATAGTCCTTTACAGTATTAGATTGTTCCTTGACTCCATTTCTACTTTGTGTGTGTGTTTAATGAACTAGAGGTTGTTTTTAGTATGAAAATGGTTTAAAAGTCCTTGTAACATTCTTTTTCCACTTATCCCTCTAAGTATCATTTGTAGAAGAAGTATTAGCTTGAAAATGTCCCCTGATGTATTATTGTATAAAGAATTATGGTTACATTTGTTTGTAGAAAATTAAACAATCCTTATGAAAATTAGTGCAGTCTATGTTTTACTTTATTTTTTAGAGTTTGCTAAGCCTGAAAGTTTAAAATCCTTAACATACAGATTTCAACACAAAGCACTCACAATTATAATTGTGGGTGAGAACACAGCGGTGAGTGGGCGCTATGTTCCGGTTGCTTCCTGGTGTGTCTGTCTAATGAGGGAACACTTAGTCTATTTAACTTTCCAAAGTTATTGTTGAGTCGGGCATTCACAGTTCTGAGTCTATTTACAAGTTTTCCTTTTAATTCCAGTTCTTAATAATTCTCGAATCAAACTCTTTGGGGGTTGGAGTTTGAGAACGGGTCACATGCCTGTTTCACAGATCAGAAGAACACTTTATTTCTATTTAATGGTGATTTGCAGTGCCCGGGCTTTTTAAACATCAAATAAAGCCACACTTTAGAGCGCTGCCTACTGTTCTCCTGCTGCAACACAACAAGCGGCTGGAAGTACGAACAAATGATCAGATTCCAAATTTTCCAAACGATTCCATTGGAATCCCAATTTTTGTTAATGATTTCAAGTAGCTGAAATGAAGCCTGCAGGTATGTTAAAATGACTAATTTACATTGTCTTCAACTAATTGGGCAGGTATTGGTGTCATCGTGCACCACCATTGGCACAAGAAAAAGTATAACATTTCTCAAGTGATGCGTATTTTTTCATATTCAAGTAGTGGTAGTACTTTTCTTTTGTGGAAAGCCAAAGGATGATTCCTTAAGGAATCAAAACAATGATTGGTTGTCATGCCTGCATATTAGTGGATATATATTAACCTTTACTGTATATCGCTCTGCTAGGAGTCTTTTGAGTCTGTATCACAGTGGCGTTACCTTTCTAGCGCAGAGGTTCCGGTTGCCGAACCTCAATGTGACCGGAGTTGCATGTACACACGAAAAAAGCTGAAGGTGACGAACATCCAACTAAACTTCCAGGGCCGTGTAAATCTGGTATATAAACCATTGTCATTCCAGACTTGTAAACTAAGGGGATCAGTGAGCAGGCCCTCCCCAAATGGCATAGCCCTGGTCGGCCAATGACGTAAAGCCATCCAACACCTATCTTTTCCTCGTTACATTCAAAAACCTATCCGTAACGTCAGACTGTTTGTGAGACTAATAAAAGAAAGCCAAAAAGGAAAAAGGAAAGGTGACGCTGAAAAGAAAATGTAAAAAAGCAATTATTGAAGAAAAAGCAGAGAGATGCTCTAACATAATGGAAATGTTCCAGAGTTAGCAACCAAAGCTAGAAGTACACATTGGGTTATGAAAACATTACACCTATTCAGTTTAAACCTGAGACGCTCAACTTGCCTTGTCTAGAATCTGGAAGGTAGGTCAGTGGCTTTCCTTTTCTCAATTTGACCGGCTGTGGATTGTGTTGCTGTGCTGTGTTCATTTATTCACGGGAACCATTAACCCCCTCGGTAGATCTTTTGGTCCCACTCCACCCCTGCACTGCAGGGAAATTTTACAAAGCATGCCAAAGGCCATTATTCACCCTAAGAGAACTTGAAATGTCAACAGAACCTGTTTAATGAGTAGAAATCATGTTCAGCGTAACCTTGAATGATAGCAGTATAAAAGCCATTGAGCAGGGCAGGCTGAATAGGTAATAGCCTTACAACCTGGCAGCTGTTGCTTCTGATGAAAAGCAACGTTCCCAGATTATCTGCTGTGGTTTACGATAGTGATCTGACTGAAAGTCTGCCTACCTGAACTTTTAACTTAAAAGCTGAATAGAAGGAATAAAAAATAAAAAATAAAAAGCCGGAATGCAAGAAGCAACCAACATTTCAGATGAGCGACTGCCTACTGATGCAAATTGTGTGTACTTTTCAGCCAAGCATTTGTTGCAATTTGCCTGAATTTTACTTTAATGGGTCTTGTATTATAAAAACAGCATACCACTAATTAAGAATCTGTTATTTATTTATTAATTAAATCTAGGCATTCAAAGTCAGGCCAAGAAAATACACACAAAGAAATACAAAATAATGGCTCATTGTTACTTTTCATGGCCCTCCCTCTGTGCACTTCTGCACACTGCAGAAATTATGGGAGGAATTACAAATTACAGTAATTAACATTCATAATTAGTTGTCAGAGCCTCCCCAATCACTTAGAAGCCAAATGAACACAACAAAAACTTGAGGGCTCCCAGACTGCGGTTGAAAGAGGAATATAACAGCTCCCCGACATGTATGAACCATGGCAGGTAATTTCACAGGGCCATTGTTTGTTTGACAGCAGCACGCTCCCTCCAACTGCTCCTCTGATAATGGTGTTTATGTACTTTGGCTCCACAAGGCGAAGCAAAATGGCCACATAACAACAGAGGCAGTGGACAGAGTCAGCCAGGGAGATGGGACTGAAACCTCTTGAGGATCAAAGAAAAAATCTACACCATTCATCACAATGTTAATTACTTATCTTAATTAAGAGATAAGTGAAGAAGAAATGTACAGCATATATCACAATGTTATTAACTTCTTAATGATGACCTACCTGAAGAAGACATCGAGGTTACATTAGTATTTGTAAGGAGAACCAGCAATATACTGGACATGCTTAAGTTAAGGAACTTAAAGGAGAACTGGCCAATTTGTAACTTAAAGGGTCCATATTATGCTCATTTTCAGGTTCTTAATTGTATTTGAGGTTGTACCGGAATAGGTTTACATGGTTTCATTTTCAAAAACCACCATATTTTTGTTGTACTGCACATTGCTGCAGCTCCTCTTTTCACCCTGTTTGCTGAGCTTACTGTTTAAGCAGAGTGAGGCAGCTCACTTCTATGCCATCTTTGTGGAGAGTCACACATGCGCAGTAGCTAGGTACTGCGCAGCACTACTAGCTAGAAGCTAATTCTGTTAGGGGTTAGCCACCTCGTTCTCAATGACAAAACACTGCTACAACACACAAGTTCACCCTAATCTACAAAAGTAATTGTATAGAACTAGTTACATGTCCCTCGTCTGCAGGTATTCCACACAAAGTTGAAAGTGCACCCTTGTTTAGAAAAAGTCTCCCGGCTAATCTTGCCTTGTACTGATTCAAGTTGGAGAAACAGCTAAAGTGGTAAACATACAGCAAATGTTTTGTCCAATGACGTAGACGGCCGTGTAGCTTTGCGGTGGGTCCCGCTAGCCCGGCTGTGGACACTACCACACAGACCTCACAAAATGATGACCTGGAAGTCAGCAATGAACAATTACACACAGAACTGCTGCGTGATGATTGGCACCAAAACCTGGCATTTAGATGTCCTCAGGCCTGAACCTTTGTCAAGCGTGAGACATTTCAGGCAGATATGACAATGTCCATTCAAGTTACAATAACTTCTTCGTTCATCAATAAATGCTCAAAATGGCTGCCACACCACAACCATACCGTTGGACGAAAAGTTTTGTTTTTAATACATTTTCATCTTGAAGGTCTGACACAGATCGAATTTGAAGTTGATTGGATGAAATCTACATGAGTTTGTTAAAGTATAGCACCTACAAATTTAATTTATTAATTGATTTGACAGGAACAGTGTACATTAATTAACATTGCTGTAAATGCACCAAAATTAGCTAAAAGGCTATTTTTCATCCGTTGTCCCTGGACATAGCTTAAACTTGTCTACCTAAAAAACAAGAAAATTATAGTCAATAATTCAAATATAAAAAGCAGTAAAACAGATGCTACGCATTGATAACAGAGACACAAGTGGCAGCACGGTTAGGTTGAGGGAAAATACATATTCTTATTAATGCTGACATGTCTGATGTGTTGTGAACCAGTTTTTAAGATGTTTTTTTGAACCGAGTGTATGTGGTGAGCTCTCTGATGTTCTGAGGGACAGAGTTCCACTCCCGTGCTGCTTTGACTGAAAAGGCACTGCACTAAATGCACTTTTCAGCAGAGGAACAACACAGTCTCCTCGGGCCGACCCTTGTGTGACTCTGTGGTGTTCCGGATGGTTTCAAACTGACTGAGTGGAGGAGATGACAGACCATGGATGAATTTGTATAACAGAGGTTTGAAAACTTGATGACATTTTCCTAACTTTAAAGCTTATGCTTTTGTAAATTGGCACAATAGAAACATCTTGATTGTTTTTTATCCAGAATAGTTTGTAAATTGACTCTAAAGATTTTAGTGTTTTGTTTGCCTGTGAGTAGGTTATAAGACAGTAAGTGATGTGATACAGGACCGTACTGTACATGAACATTTTAGCTGCCTGAAGTGACAAGTGTGTTCTTATGAACCGGAAATTTGCGAATTTAAATTTGACTCGAATGCAGACCTTTATCTGTGATTTAAAAGTTAGTTTAGAGTCTTTTAAGATGCCTAGGTATTTGAAACCTGCCAACCTTTATGTTTTCCCCTGTCACATGAATATCTGCCCAATTATTTGCAATGTTTGATTTAGAAAACTACATTGAAACTGTTTATTTAGATTAAGTTTTAAGCGGGAATGATTTAGCCTTTCAAAGACATGGGCCACTGACTAAGTTTTTCAGCAACTTGTTATGTGTTCAATCATTTTAATAGCTTTTTATCTTTAACGTGTAAAAATGGCACAGACCAAACTTAAAATTGATCGTTAAAGTACGACATGTGGAAATCACACACATTTTGAACTTTCAATTAAAAATGGCAGACTTCCTGTTGCGTTAAGGGTATGGCTTCAATTAGCTTTTTTGTACAACTTGACATGCTACAAATATGTACATCGTTTCGTTAGTCTACGTTAAACATACTGCAGGGCCAGCTAGAGACCCAAACACAGTAAAGTGTTAAATGATGTAACATTTTTCTGTTAATGCTCCCTTAACTCTAAACTATGTTTGACCTTGAAAATATCTTCTCTTTACAAGCCAAGCTTTGATGTTGCAAGGTCTTACCA
Source organism: Etheostoma cragini (assembly GCF_013103735.1). Lineage (NCBI taxonomy): Eukaryota > Metazoa > Chordata > Actinopteri > Perciformes > Percidae > Etheostoma > Etheostoma cragini. The sequence goes on from NC_048407.1 coordinate 30,471,068, forward strand.
TTGTGAAAAAACCTAACCCTTCATTTGATGTTTGTTGACAAAGTGAATGGATCTTTGTGTCCAGAATGTGCTGGTTTTCAACTAAAATGTCCGTAGATGAAAAGTAAAGTTATTAAAATGTTGAAACATTTTCTGAAGCCTGGTTTCATTCAGACATCTGAAAACCTTTTACTCCTCAACTTCAACTTGTTGTGAACAACTGTTTTTAAATTCCAACAACAAGTACACGTAAATGGAGTGCAAAGGGTGGGTAGTAAGAGGAGAACCTCAGGGCTTTAAAAGATGATCGTAGTTGAAAGTACAGAAATAAAGATGTTCCAGGCAATTGGTAAGACAGTCTCAGATCAGTAAAGTCATGAAGCCTGTTCTCGTTAAATACATCAGCTAAAACATGTACTCCCTTAGAGCTCCATTCCGGGGATTTGAATAAGACCCCCCAGTGAGTAGGGAATAGTTGTTGAGAGAGAAAGAGTGGACTACTCAGGTTCCATTAACATGTACTCTTAGATTCCTTCTCAGCATTAAGCCTAGTTAATAAGAGGAAACTCATTATGGGACCAAGCCGCAGCTTAGCTCGTTTCAAAAGGGACAGCGGAGTAAATGAGATCTTCCAGTCTGTGTGGGGATGCTAGGTTCTGTTCTATAGGTTTCCAACAGGGATCAGAATTGGGGTTAAGCCAATCTGTGAGTAGTCTCAACACAAGTGATCAAAAATTGCGTTTAAAGTTAGGCACAGAAAGACCACCCTCTGTTTTATGTTGTGTTGTTGTTAACTTCACACATGGCTGTTTCCCTCCCCAAATAAATTTAGAGACCAAGGAGTGGACCCTCTTCCAGTAAACAGTTGAGGGTGGTAAGTGCGAGAAAAGAAATCTATGCGTGGTCAATTATCCATTATAACAATTGACACATGTGCTTGTAATGATTTTGGCAAGTGAGACCATCTAATGAGATCCGCTTCAATTTTATTATAGATAGAAAATAAAGATATTTTCTAAAAAGATAGAAAATTTGTATTGGCAATATTCGCTAATGAAGGAAAAATGTCCACTCCCAATTTATTTAAATTGTTTGACCACTGGAATGTGCTGAGTTAATGAGCTCAGGATCAAGTCAGAGTTTATTAGTAAATTAGAGAGCTACATTTGCGAAAAGTATCCCAAATTGAAAATGAAGGGGGAAATAATCGGGTGTTGACGAAACTTCTGTGCGAGGGGATCTAATAATAGAATAAAAAGATAAGGGCTAGATAAGGGGTTTGATATGATGTTGTTCGTGTTAATCATTGCAGATGGGTTAGTGTATAGTAGTTAAATTAAATTAATAAAAGTTGAACCCAAATTAAAGCGCTGTAGAACCCTCCACAGGTATTCCCATTCTAGCCTATCAAAAGGCACCAATTTCCACAGTTTTATGAACCATGGCTAAAACGTATTGCCCCAGTTCTTCCCAAAAGGTGAGACAAAACTCTGGGGGAATTCCATCCCATCCCGGAGACTTTCCTTTTTTCATGTCCGCTATAGCACCTCTCAACTCAGTCAGAGTGATTTGTTCCCCAAGGCGTTGTGCAACATCTTGTGTAAGCGTAGGGAGCTCTAAATCTTGTAAAAATGTGGTACATTTAGTTTTATCCAATGATGCTTCAGGTTTGTATAAGTCTCCATAAAATATTTGGAAAGCAGTATTGATTTCTTTGGAAGTAGTAAGCAATTTTTTATTTGAGCTGATAGCTGTAATGTTGGAATGTTTTTCACAGTTTCGCAGAGTAAGAGAGCAGGTGACTTGGCCTCGAGCCATTGAAATAATAATTCCTTCTAGCCCTATGACTTTGAAAATCAGCTCGTAATTTAAAAATGTTGTTCAACTTCCTTCTGACTGCGTCGATTTTCTTTTTACTGTCCTCTGATGCGTCATCCCCCTGCTAGGCCAATTCATTTTGCTCAGCCTTCTTCGATTAAGGTATGAAGTGAAGGAAATAGTTGTATTTCTTACAAATCCTTTAATTGCGCCCCAGAAGACTCGAGGATCCTCTACAGAGTTAGTATTTTTATGAAATAAATGTTTTAAAAGGTATTTCTGAAATGGTCACAATAGTCGTTTTTAAGTAATGTGGTGTTAAAGCACCTTAGTTTTGGCAAGTGTGAGCTGTGATGTGATACCACAATGGTCAGATAGAGAGTTAGGATGAATCACAGCTGAATAAATTTCAGAGTATAACATTGCAGAAGCCAGTAAATGACCTATCCTTGAATAGGTTTGGTATCTGTGCAAATAAAAACTATACTGTCTTGAAGAAGGCTTTACAGCTCTAAATAGATGTGTTAGACTGAAATTGCCGACTAAACCTTGAAAGGCAACTGTCTGTCGAAATGGTGTACTAGATCTATTGAGTAAGGGATCCAGGACAGCATTCATGTCAGTTCCAATAATATCTGAAAAGTCTTGCAGGTCACATAAAGTCTTGCTAATTGTGCCAAAGAGCTCTGGGTTTAAAGTATGTTGTGGCACGAATACATAGAAATGCAATTTTTTGCCCATATATATTGGTTTTAATGGAAGCAATTCGACCATCCTTACTTCCAAAGCTTCCAATTATTGTTAAGGACAGGCAATAACAAGGTGGCAGCAGCCGCAAACAAAGCCCAACATTTGGGCATCTGAACTGAGCTATCACACCATTACAAAAGCCCACCCCCAGAACATTATTCTGCATAACTAATCAAGTGAGATAAAAAGAAAACAGAAGTTGGCCACAGTAAAAAATTTGAATTATCCATCAAAGTTTTTCCTTCAGCCATCGTATACACTGGGCTTACGGAGACTGTGGGCAATGAGTTTTTAAGTTAACGATGCGAGGTGGAGGGATTATGTGTTAAGTAGGGGGGCGAGGGCAAGAGCAACCGTGCTACGCAGCCATCTTGTCTGCAAGTCACGTGCAATTCTCTCAACTTCAACTTGAGAGAATGTGTGAAGCTGTGTTACAAGAGTTGAAAAGTTGGCAAGGTAGCTTTAGGCAAAACATTGGCTGACACGAAAAATGCAGCTCTAATCAATGCATTCACTAACTTTACACAAGCAGGACTGAAGACGTTACCTCTGGGCTTTGTGTGTCCAGGCGTATTGCTGATGCTTAGTCAGCAGGCTGGCAGTAACCCTTATCACACACCTTTGAAGCCCCTGCTTTCTCCCCAGTTTATTCCAAGATTAGGAAGCGTTTTCATGCCTAGCCAAGCGGAGTGATTTCTTTTTCATCGTTACATGCCGGAAAGGATGCAGTACACTCAGGGAGTTGTTGTCAAAGTATCTAGCTAAAAAGGCACAATCTGTGATGTAGCCTAATTCAACAGAAAAGGTAGTCAAAGCAACAAATTGATTAGCAGGACATTGTACGTGTTTGTGTTGGCACTGGTAAAGAACTTCTTTGTATACTGTGTGACTAAGCCAAAAATGTTTTGAGGACCCCAACCAACAACTAACTGATTGGAACGTTGATTTACTGAAGTGTGCTAAAGGCTTAGGGAACTAGAAATTCAACCAACTAAGTGCACCAAATGGATTCACCAAAAACCATGTAAATGGCCTGTTGTCTGTATGTGTCTGGACGTAAACGAGTTCTAGTTGGTCAGTCTATTTAACAGTAAAGTATTTTAACACTGCCAGTTCACACTTCATTTAGAGGATCATTTAAATTGCATAGGTCCACAAAGTGCCAACATTGGATATTTCATGTCACATCCAGTACTAACTCATGTTTAGGAAGGCCAGTTGGTTTTGAGTCGTGACTATAATGCCTGACACAAATATGTGTTGAGTAATCAGCCCAAAAAACAGCTGTAAGTAATACTACAGGAGGTTGGCAAGTATCCATTCTCTAAAGCCTGTTCTGAATAAAATATGATAAAACAGCAGGCAAACACTTGAGTGGTTCTGTTCTACAAGTTGATAAGGCCAACACACAGTTAAGCCCTAGCTCAATTTCCCTTTCAGACAGCTTTAATACTTCATATGGTGGTGCCACAATTTGTGATATATTAAAAAGGAAATCATCTATGAAAGTGTCTTGAGGTCAAGCAGTACAAGGTCTGCTGAATGAGGACATGAGTAGAGAGACATTGTCTGAAAGTTCCAAATAAACTTTCAAGTGTGGGTTGAAATACAAGGATTATCGACTGAGCTGTGGGCATTCTTTAAGTATTATTTTTAAGTCTTCACATCCATCTCGTCCATATGAATAAGGCTGAAATACTTCAGCATTTCAGAATTATTCGTGACAGCCCGACTTTCAGAACATGCACTTAGAATAAAAGGTGCTCTTAACATTCATAAATGTGCACTCACAGTGGACAATCCATCATAATCATGGGGGCATACAGTACATAGCTCAGTGGGCACAGCGGTCTGTTTCTATCTCAGCTGCTGACATTCAAACAAAGCGCTGGCTCCTCTACTCCTCTGCAGGATCCCAATGAAAAACAACAACAAATGAATCACAGGCAACAGCACCCCACTTTGCTCCCTTCACAGCATATAAAATGTCAATGCGCACAACAATCCCTTACAGTGATGGATGGGTTAGAGTCACTGCTCTGTTTAGAACACAAAGCACTGACTCCACCTCAGACTACCTACACATTCACATTTCTTTGTAAATGTCATACACATTTCATAAATAGATGTTTCATTGCTTAAAGGATTACCTAAGCTAAAAGGTAACTGCAGTGTAGTTTTCCGGCTAACACCCAAACAAACGCCCCTCTCCCTCTGTCTGAATGGTGGAGAGTTCTGTTGTCATTTTAGATCGGCAACATACACTTTTTGATTCAGATTTTGAATTGTTAGTATGCATCTGGAGTGCTATAACTGGGTGGTATGCTCCTTTTTTTACAGAGCATTAGTTGGCTTAATAATTTCTGAAAAGGGGACATGTATTACTCATTAAAAGGCAGTTACAATCCATGCTTTTTTCTCTATTTCCTACTGTGATTTTATGAACAATATGGCCTTCCAAACTGCAAACAAGTTCACTGCAAACGGCTTCAAACATAAATGTGTAAAAACTCCGTTCCAACTTACTAGACTTCATTGAACTCCTGTTATCAAGCCACTTGCCCGAGGAAACTCAAGGTGTGAACAGTCAAGACGCTTGTCCTATGATCACTAGACACAGTCTACACTTCCCAACTCCACCTGCCTCCCTTCCTCGCGTCTTAGTCCCTCCCACTGAGGAAGAATTGGTGAGACAAGGAAATCATGGGAGAAGAGAGCAGATGTGTTCAGAGGGATGAGACGTCCTTTCCTTTGAAGCGTCACATGAATTCGTCAGCTGTATGGGTGGAGTTTGCAACCCTTTCAGCTGCGCGGCTTCCGGGAAGGATTCTTTCGTGTATCCTCGACTGTAGCCCCTCAAAGCTGACTTCTCGGTCCTCAGTAGAAATTGGGGCTTTGAGGACAGAATAACAAAAGGAGAGACGGAACAACTTCGAATTCAGCAGTGGAGCTATCAAATAAGGGACATGGATGCAGCTCCTCTCATTACTTTGTAGAAAAACTTGCAAGATGGGTCCCAAAGTCCAATATTTGCCTTGTTGTTTCATGCAGATCCAAGCTTTATGGTACACTCTCCCAACGGACCCTGCAACACCCTCCAGAAAGTGGAGTCCGCTGAGAGTTACACTGTCACTCTAACTTTACAAAGACAAACCAGTTTGTGCACTCAGAATCTACATCTGCTTAGATCCGACTTTCATAATTTGTGGTACTTTGACTTGTTTTGCTTCGACTGTCGTAAATTGTTAATTGCTTTTAACAAGCTACGATGTCTTTTGTGACAGGATTCTTCAGTTGCAGTACCCTTTAAGAAATCCACATGAAAGCTTTTGAGAATTTCTTGAAGTAGTGCGTTAAATATGTCATGAATTTTCAAGAGGCATTATCATCAAGGAAGCCACACCAGAGATGGAAAATGAGGAAAATGGTAGAAAGTCCTTTGTTTTCACAGGGCGCATGACTGTGGAGATTGTAGTCGAGGTTTGAGAGGACTCTCTCCCCTCTGGCTCATATGATGATTACTGGGAAGGAGAAAGAATGACACAGTAACGGGACATAGGGACATTCAAAATTCACTAAGATAGAAGCTTGTTTGGTTTTGAGCCATGTTATCAACCCCTTCCTCTCTCCTATACAGTACATTCCTGTTGCACGTCTGGCGCTCTACAGTGCAAGAAGTCGTTCAAACTGAATAGCAAAATAGGAAATTTGTCACTGCCTTCCAAAGTGATTGATATGACCGTTTTCTGCTCTGACATCCCATTCAGCAAGACATCATCATTTTCAGAGCCTTCCAAAACCTTTACAAATGACAGTTGTACATGACAAAAAACAGTTTTATGGTGTTTAATCAGTAAGGTTAAGATGTGGTTAAGTTTAAGCTACTTTTTAAAATGTAGGGAAGACTGATAGAAATCTAGTCTGGCTATTACCAGACCAAGCCAAGCTCAATAGATTTTAGCTTGAGCGTTGGTCTGGGGATTCTGCTCTGTATCATCTCTGCACAAGAGGCGTGACCAACGGGCATAGTTCAAATGACCCTGTACGCATTAATATTAAGTCTACCTTGTAAACTTGGGCTGGAAATCTAAAGATATCAGAATAACCCCCCCCCCCCCCCCACCCAATCTGCAAATGGTCAACTAATGAATGGACACGACTACAGCTTAAAGTGTTCTTGCAGTGTATTATTTTTTCTTTTCATTATCAGCAGGAAATTAGAAGACGTCTAGTGGGGCATCGGGGCATCACCCATCTAATTTAAAAAATGAAAAAACCCAAAGCTTGTGATAGTCTGCAAAAGTCATTTGCACTAAACAAGCACTGTCTGCAGGCATGTCACTGAAAGAAAAAGAAAAATGGAGGGGTCTTGTATTAGCCACATATGGCTCTTGTAGCGTGGAATGAATGGTGACCTGATTTTACTTTCTCACATTGATAGTCTGAGCAGCAATACTTAGCTTCACAAGATGCTATGGGTCTGTCTGAAGTAAAAAAATAATAATAATAAGTAACATGCACACAAACATATCAAGGGCTACCCATTGTGTTAAAGATTTAGTGTGCCTTAAAAGGCACACAAAAGCAAGAGTTCCAGGCAACACTGACATTCTCTCTACAAATTCTTTGCAGATGTGTGATGAATTAAATTAAGTAAAGCCAGTGGTGGCCCTGACCTTTAGAAAATGTATGGACACACTACTAAAAGGCATTTATCATTTTCTAATTAAGTTATGTGGCAAAGGCACATCTTGTGTGCCCACAGTCTGTGGTGAAATGGGTCTCTATCAGTATGAAATTATTACAAAGCCATGTTTAATTAATGAAAATATGACCCAGGTGTCAGAGCTAATATATCAAAGAGAACATGCCATAGTCTCATACTATTCTGTGGCAAAGAATGAAGAGGCAGTAGCTAAAAAATAGTATGAGGGAGAAAATAGATTTGTTTTCTTCTCCTACAATTTCACTTATTGTAAAATCTGATACACTCACTTAAATTTTTTTTTAAATAACTCATGGGATTTCATTAAGTTTATAATTTGAAATATTGAGAACAAATATGAGCAAAAATAAAGTACATTGAACAAACTAAAATACGTATTGCTCTCAAAGCCAATACCACCCAAATGACTAGTTTTTGTTTTTTTTATTGCATCAATGTGTGTGATTTTTTTATGGACAAATACTGAACAGGTTTTAATGAAGAATCAATTATAAAAATCAGTTACTTTATGTTTTTGCAAGGTTGTGTGTCCAGTGAGGGTGGTCATAGGATAGCACAGCTCGCTCCGGTAGCACAAGACAAGCACTGAATGTCCCTCCAACTAAACCGACTAAGAAATTGGCGAGCCAATTCAGACTGAGCCTTCCCTCTGTGAGGTTTTACCCGCCATATGGAACCTGAACAACAAGGTGGGAGATTTTTGTAAACAACTTAAAGAAAGCTCCAACATTGTTGACAGCATTATGCAGAAAGTTGAGCTGAACTCAGTCGGACTCACTGAATGCACGTCCAAAGTGGAGCTGCAGGAAAAAGAGCACTTTGACCTGAAGAAAGAAAACACTGAAGTAAAAGAGAAAATACTTGTGGTGGAAAGATACAAATTCCGCTGGAACCTGAGACTCTCCACATTTGTTTGGTACAAGGCAGGATTAGCTGGGAGGCTTCTTCTAAACAAGGGCACACTTGTGGAGTACCTGCAGAACAGGGACATGTGAGTAGTTCTTTTGTAGATTGTGTTGCAGCAGTGTTTTGCCATTAAAACGAGCTAGCATGCTACGGTTAGCCAATTTGTCTTGGCTAGTGACGTAGAAAGCCGTGCAGATTTTAAACAGTTCATCCGAAAACTGAAGGCAGAGGACATTCAGAAACCTATATCTCACTCAAAACAGCATGGATAGTGTTTTTCAAGTTTGTATGCATTTGGACGCACCAGAGACACAAAATAACACCACAAATCCCAGAAAACGTTTTTTTTAACTACGAAGATGGTGGTTTAGAGGCTGTTGATTTTTGAATGCTTTAATGCCATTTTGAAATTAAAATGGCTAAAGTCTTTCCTGCTGAACAAAAACAGAAAAAACAAAAAAGGGTGGCGTTTTGAAAAATGGATGAATCTCCCATCGCTATTCAAGCCTGTATCCCTGGTCAAAATAAATGTTTTACCCAGGATTAATTTTGTGAGCTCTATGCTACCTCTTTCCCCTCCTTCTGGTTATTGGCATGAATTACAATCAGCAGTATCTGAATTTACCTAGAAAGGAAAGCAACCATTACTTAAGATATCTATCTACAGCTTCCTACTTTTATCACATACGTACATCAGCCATTACGAAGATTTTTTTTCCCCTCATTTGCACAGCATGACCTATCTGCCCTGGCCAGCCCTGTCCTTTATCACAGTGTCCCAGATCCTAAATATTTACCATATCTAAAATGTATAGTCGCTTCCCAATTACAAACCTATCTTATAACAATAACCAATTTAAACTTCTCCAATCTGGTTTTCGCCACTGAAACCGCACCTCCTCAAAGTCTTCAATGACCTCCTCACCTCTGCTGACAACTGTTTCCTCAATATCCTTATCCTCCTTGACCTGAGTGCAGCTTTTGATATCGTGATCCCCAACATGCTGCTCAGCAGACTCAAAGAACTCAGTATCGAAGGTACTGCACTCAGCTGGCTCCGCTCCTACCTTTCCAACAGATCCCACTTCATCTCTCTCCATAACCCCACCTCTGCCACAGCCACTCAAGGCATTTTCCAAGGCTCCGTCGTCAGCCTCCTCATCATCTAAATCCTCCCCCTTGGTCAGATACTCTGCCACTTCAAACTGAACTTCCACCGTTACGCCGATGACACCCAGATCCACCTCAGTGCCAAAACCCTCCACAATCCTCCCCTCAACTCCTCTCTGTCAGCTATTGAAACCTGAATGCAACACAACTTCCTCAAACTCAACAGCAATAGGCTCCAAATCCACACTCAACAAAAATCAGTACAGCCCCACATCCGTCATGTCATTTAAACCTTCTTTCACTTCCGCAACATCGCCAAAAATCAGACCCTCTCTCCCATCCCCCGCTTCCGAAAGACTCATTCATGCCTTCATCTACTCTCGACTGGACAACTGCAACTCACTTCTCCTTGGCATCAGCTGTACCAACATTATGCTACTCCAACTGGTCCAGAACTGGCAAAGCAACTTTTGGTCCTTGAAAAGCTTTATACAAATGATTGTTATTAATTTTTTTATACAATAAAGTTAGCCTTTCTATACTGACTGTCTTGTACGTATGTAGAGAGATGTAAACGTCATGTATTCCATGTCTTTATATTTAAATCTTCTCAATAAAAAAAACATTAATGTATTTAATGTATTAATGTAATTAATGTATCATTAAACACATACATAAATCACCCATATCAGCTATTGAATGCCCACTCTTTTTAGAGACTCCAATGACAGTCTTCCTGAGTCAGAGCAATTCATCCGTCCTTGATTTGGATTTAGGATCATAGTACTGTTGTTTTTACAAACAATGAACCTCCATGACTTAGCCACAAAATTAAAAGAAGTCCTCAATGTTTGAAAGCTGATTCAGTATGCACTCTTTTTCCGACGATATACATATATAAAGACCAAACAAAATTCACAAAACATCAAGTTTTCTCAGACAATTCTTCATTAAACATGGTCAGCTTTCTGTTATTAGGTTGTGTTGATTGTGTAATTGTCTTCACAGGCAGCTTGTAACATAGGCTACAGTACTTAAAAAACACCTGCGCCTATTGTTATGTAAGCCCACACACCAGGGGCATCAAGATGGACTTTAACACACATTAGGATATTCCTCTGTTCCATTTCCAGTCATCAAAGTGCAATTATATTCGCTCCGCAGATCGACACATCCCCGCTTCATACTCCGTAAATTGCACAGACTAGACAGTTTTCTCTTTGAAAACCTTTGCTGATGTTTTTGTCGTAGCAAAATAGATGTTCCATCAGTTGAAATGATTGGGTAAAGTATGCAAATAAAGTGCAGCCAAGGTGCAGCTGGTTTGAGAAATATCTTGACAACTACTGTATCAGATGGATTTTCAAAAGATAGTGTAACGGATATCCATGATGCCCAGAATAATCCCAGAGATTTCAGTGACCCCCTTACTTTTCATCTAGCAACCCCCTCACAAACTTCACTGTTCTCTTCTCTTGTATTGCAAAGATACTTAGATAGAAGATAAAAGCTATAGATATATTTTCACCAGCGAGGGGATGTTATAGACAAGATTTTTTTGTTTTTTACAGTGTTTTGACTGACTGATATTTGCCCGTATTCCTATTCAGCCAGAGAGAGGCTGCAGCAAGGATAAGGCCAGCGGTGGCTGTGGAGAGAGAGTGAAAAACACTGACTGGTCGTGCCTTCGTGCAAATGGCCCTGGGATGCCACTAGAAATTGAATCATGCTGCAATGAATTTCAGTGCGAGCTGGATACCATCAACACTGACAGCTTTCAACGGGGCTGAATGTGCTTTTCTACATGTGTACTTGGACAGAGGAGTGCTGGAGATCTTCAGCACCTCAAGATGAACTGGAAATGACAACCAAGACCAGCAGGGCGATGTTGGGGCAGTTTATGTCTGCCTGCAAAGGAGTGAGAGCAGCCAACAAGCCATCATTTATCAGGCAGCTGCTCAACAAGGAGCAGAGACCACAGGGGAAATACAGCATGTACAAATCTTACTCTGTTTTTGGTCAAAACAAACTCTTAATTCACAGAGTTGCTGATGGTGGGAACTTGAGCCCTGTGTGGGACCGTTTACTTCATCCTGTTCCGACCAAATTTCTGACCATTACCACCGGCACCCACAACATGCGTTACCCTCCTGCCCGTTCCCGCAATGTGTGTGTCCACTCCCGCAAAACTGATAATTTATCCCCACACAATAATAGCAATGCATTGATTTTGTGTTTTCTCCCATCCCGCATGAGAGATAGATAGAAGCAACGCATCCATTCCTGGAACAGTTTCTGGAATAGCAAGCTCCAGATAGTCCCCCGTTTTTGATACACCATTCTTCAAGGGAGCTGCAAATAAAACCCTTGAAACGAGGTCGAAGTCGTTGTTTGCATAATGGATGGTGCCGTAGTTGAATTAAGTTTTATGGTAATACCCCAGCCCATATAGCTGTTGTGATGGCACGCCCATATATTTCAATGATGGGCTTTATGTCCGCTGCCACTGATGCCTGCAGTGCTTGTGTTCGCCCCTCGACATGTCTGGGTACAGTGGTTAGAATAGGTAAAACATCTTTTACATCAAATTTGCCACATTTAGCTGCGACATTAACAAAGTGTTGCGATATGTTAACAAAGCCTTTTATCCGGCAACAGACACAGATATGACATGAGTTATATGGCTGTATGTGTAGTTTATCCTTTAAAAAGGAGCTTACTATTGGGGAGAACAGAGCAGGTCTGTCGCCTCTACCTGGAGGAGCCAGATTTGTGTCTGTTGTAGACTCGCATTTTTGCACAGTTGTTGCAACAAACAAAATCCAACTCGTTTCCATCCTTGTCACAAACGAGCCAAATTAGCCCAATTTAAAAGATGTGGCAAATTTTCTCTTTAAACACGAGTATTACAAGAGTCATGTTTTACATCAGTGAGCATTTGTTCCCATTTTGTGACAAATGTTTCTGTAAACTAGATGTCTATTATTAGCATACAGGAGTGGCAATTTTCTAGTTCCGCCATTTAGTGTCAACATTGTGGAACCAATATCTGCTTCATGGCCTTGCCTTGCCAACATCTGAGTTAGTGTGCTGCTTCATATTAGCCATGTCACTTTGTTTACTTGCAAATTGTAATGCAGTAATGAGGCAATTTTCATGAGAGCTCAATTTTTTTATTACACTTTGACAAACGGGCTGATGGGACTTACAGTTTGTTGAGTCTAAATAGCCATCACTGGATGACAGGGTGGATTGTTGTGGGAGTATAATACAGTCTCGTACTTTGTGAGACTAGCTCTAAAACACAGATAACAGGGTCTAGACATGCAAAGTGGGAGGATTTGCACTACGATAAAATGTGGAGGTGCAGCTGTTGCTGATCTGGCAGACTAAGGACTAATAATCATATTACCTTATAAAAGTTGTTAGGGCTATTGTGTTGGCAAACAGCTGCTTAATGACATAGACATGGAGCAACACATTCAGGATTGTGTTGCTGGGCCCATAATAAAGATAAGTCCAACATTCAGTCTCTTTTTAGCTCTTGTTTGATCTCCATTAACTTTAGAAATGTTACATTGTGTTGCATGTCATTTAGCGGACGCGTTTATCCAATGCGACTTACAACCACTTTGTTGGAGGTCACACACTTCTTGATCAACTAGGGGTTAAGTGTCTTGTTCAGGGACACATTGGTTGATGTATCGCACTGGGAAATATTCTTGAGCTAGCCCCTAAATGCGTCTGTGTTCCATTTGGTGCTGTGCAGGTGGCATACATTGGATTTATTAGCTTGTTTGCTGCAAACAGTGAGGAGCACACAAGGCTGAACCGTACTGTAAATTAGCTGTAAAAACAATTAGCAAACAGCTAGAGCTGCAGAGTTAGTGAGCTCTCTTTTTTTGGGAGTTTATTACTGTGAGCATCCCATTTCAATTTACATGCAATTAAAACATAAATAAATAAATAAAAACATCGGCAAATTGCATTTTAAAACATTTCATTCAATTTCTGGAAACCAAGCATGCAGATGAGGCCTTTCCTACAGCCAGCCAAATGCGAGCTTTGTATCCTGGGTGTTTGTGTGCCATTGTTTCTGCATGCATGTGCATCTGTGTCTGAAGAATATGAACCTGAGAAGAGGAAGGGAAATTCCTCCCCATCACTGCTCTACTGGTTTAGATGAGAGTTCTGTGAATTTCTGTCCTCACTGCAGCATTTCAGGTCTCAGGCTAGCTCTCTGCTTTTGGAAAGCAGAGCCAACGGCGTGCCAATTAGGCTGGTAATCCAACTGACATTTGTGTTCACTGCTCTGGGGCTCAGACAGCATCGAGAGCTCATTTGGTGGGTTTGAAGTGTTTAGGGGGGAGGTTGATTCACACCTTTATAAATGAGAGCAAAGCAAAGAAAAAAAAACTGATGATGAAACCAGCGTTATCAATACTTTCACACTACCATTGTTTAAGCAGAGAAAAGTAGACAAAAGGCGAATATTGCCCTCACTTTTCTGTGCAATTTGCATTGGAGACTCAAGAGAAGAAAAACAGCAACATAATAGATGACTGATTTCTAGTTTTCCTCAACCGTTTTCTTTTTTATCACTGCACAGTGAGTGACATTTTCTGAAATGTTTTGCGTAATGAGACAGACAATGGAAGGTGAGTACAAGCTTTACAGAATACTCAACGCATGCCTTATTGGGAACTGTGTGAGAAGATTGATATCTGTTCAGTAATATCATGTTTTTCTGTGGAGAAATTGGTCAAGCATACAGTATGCTGTATCCTGGAGCTTGTATGGATCACAACTGGCTGTGTATTAATCTAGCTGTGTCAATTAGTCTGTTGATTATTTTCTTGATTAATCGATAAGGTGTTTGGTCTACAAAATGTCAAAAAAAGGTGAAAAAGTCAATCTGTGTTTTCCAAAGCCCACGATGATGTCCCCAAGTCTTTTTTTCCCCCACATCTCAAAGATATTCAGTTTACTGTCAAAGAGGGATGAAGAAACTAGAAAATATTCACATTTGAGAAACTACAATCAGAGAATTTTGATGAAAAAAACAAATGCTTCTCAGTTTGATCCAAATGTCAAAAGAGAAAACAAAGGAGGCAAACAGCAGAAAAAGTGATGAATATTCCAGAGCCAGAAAGTGAAAAGTCATCCAAAAAAAAGGAGACATGCATCAGAAACAAGTGACACAAGCAGAAAAAGAAATGATCTCTGCTGAAGCAAAGCCACAACAGGCACTTTGAAACATGCCGATGTCTCTCACGTGGAACGGCACTGATCGACCTCCAGCAACAGGAAAGACACCAAATGGATTCACGTGTCTTCATCCAGGCCTGATAATGTATCAGATCTCATGAATAAAATAAAGTCCTTGAATGGGATCATTCACATCAGAATAAAGAGTGTTGCCCTGCACACTGCAAGTTAAAATTTGCACACTACCAGTTGCCGTTGATTGTAACGATAATTGTTTCCTCAGACAGAATAATCTAGAGAACATGGGGGAAAGACATGGATTTTATGTGATGATGGAGCTGCCTGTTTTCATGAGTAAATTCAATTCAGAGGGAAACATGCTCTCCCTTCCTAAGGTGACAGAACCCCGCCAGTATTTTGTCAGCTTTAATTTTGCACACAATATGACACTGGTGAAATTGCTTTCCAACTTACAACAGTAAAGCGTGTATAATTAGAACAATAAACAACTGTATCAGATGGATTCTCTTGCCTGATGACATGCATCAGTCCCAGATGGAGGAGTTGGAGCGACTCCACCTGAAGAGCTCCTCCAGGCCTCCTGCTACCTCCACGTTGGTACACTCTTGGTGGGCTGAACACAGCGCTGCTAGGCTACAGCAACAACCCACTCCATAACAAGTGGCCAGGAATTCAACACCGAAGGGGCTGCTGAACTGGAAAGCCAAACCTACACAGTAAGCAAGAAAAACATGCCAAAAAGCGATGCAAGAGCTTTTAAACATGTGCAGTGAGGATTACAACTGATGTGCACCAATACCAGAGAGATATGGCTACATTGATACACAACCACAAATTAAATCAGGTTGTGTTGTCTAACAGTTTTATTTTATTTCAAACCCCAGACCATGGTTTTGTGTTGGACCTGAGACTGGTTTGCTGGACCACAAAAGATTTCACAATCACAACCAGTGTTGGGCAAGTTATTTTTAAAAACTAAATTAACTACAGTTACTTCTTCCAAAAAGTAACTAAATTAGATACTCACCTGCAAATCATAAAAGTAACTAGTTACTTAAGAAAGAAATGAATGTGTTACTTTCAAGTAAATTTTTAAATGCTCAAATGTCACCCCTCCTCCAGCCCTCTTTAATTGGAACTTAAAATACATGTGCATGTTCAATTATTTATGAGAAATCTGAATATTATAATGAAATAGACACTTTATACATTATTAACAGAAACTGTACACAAATCTAAACTCTTAATGTTGCAGTGGACCAAAGTGAGACTAGCCTTCAATCAAATGCCATGTATGTAGTGTAGATATAAGTCTAGACCAATACAAATAACAATCGAAGTTTTGGAACTTTTGATAGTTATTTCCCCTCAACAGGGCACAACTGAAAAAAATGAAATAATGCTTATTAAGCACTATGGCCAAATTATGTATTATGTAAATAATGTAACTGGCCTGATGTTTATATACTTTTGCGCTGGTGTGTGCGTTGAGCTTGCATGTGTGTGTGTGTGTGTGTGTGTGTGTGTGTGTGTGTGTGAGAGATAGAGTGAGAAGTGAGAAAGTGACAGCAATTATCTTTGGAGTCATAGAGTCATTTTCTGACCAGGTATATGTCATTATTCCAAAATAGATTATAACTTAACTCCAGCAGCTATCGCATTATGTTTGGTCAGAATAATTAGTCCATATTATCTGATTTAATAATTTAAAATAATTTTACTCCATAAACAATGACTGTTTAATAAAATAACGGGCCTGCACTTTAGTACTTTGCCATCACTTATTGTACATGTTTTGACATTTAAAGTTTTCCCTTCGCCAGGCCTCATAGGACGGCAGGGACAATCTACTGCTGCAGTGATGCTGCAGCCACAGATGCCCATTCATCTGGCCTTTGTTTGTCCTAGTGAGAGTTCCCGTCATTGGATCACAGCCCGAGTCATTTGTTACTGTAGCGTTTGCTGTGTGAAACCATGAAGCGCGGCGGCCCATCTGGACTGGGCACAAATCAAAGAGCCCATGATACAGCAGACAGATGTTGTCCTCTGTCCGCTCACACGCCTTTCCTTGCTGATGCAGACAAATGTTTGATTCCATCGACATATTCAGTCTCTGAATGTGAGAAATTACGTATTAAGACTAGGTTACAAATTACAACATTACTAGCACACTTCACACAGTAGTTCAGGGATCAAATTAAATACATGCTACAGAGGGCTTTCAGGTGAAAAAACTGTTAGTAGAGGTCCTCCATTTGGGCAATATTACACAAGGTGGTTTGATTTAACATAATTATTAGCACAAGTGCCACGACATGCTTTTGAACCTCGTCCCAAGCACCGAGGTCCTAGCCGCATCACTGAAATATCAATAATGTGACTTTAAATCCAATCTGTTGGCGCTACATTGAGAAGTTGTGCTTCTCAAGCAGTACAGCGTGCCGGAGTGGAGATGTGTTGGTAAAGACAAGGCAGTTTCCATGTGTCACAACTTCTATCTCATTTCTGTCAATTGCCCCCTGGCTGAAGTTACAGAGTATAATGTACCCAGCAACTCTGTTTCTAGCTAGTGTCAAGACTGTTGGAGTATGGCTGAAGTAAAACAGAGTAGGCAATGGAATTGACGTTTTAAACCCAAACTACTATCCCAGCTTTCTGCGTTACATTCATGATGGTGTTTAAACCCAAGCAATGTGTCATTTAAAGTAGGTCTTACCAGAACATGATGTTTATGGCTTCTGACTGATTTGGAACAGAGTTGGTACTTCCCGTTAGTTTTTATAAACCATGTTTTCTCAAACAGAATCAGCATGTCCTTGGATGCTTATTTGACAAAATGGTTTGTAAAATATGCTGGATCATGCCCCTTAAAGAGACAAAGATAACAGTGGTAAAGTGGCAGAAGTTAGCCAGCTTTTCACCACAGCTCCATAATTACTATATAGTTACCAGAGATCAATCCATCTTTTCATCAAGCTCTCGACAAGACAGATTTAACCCTTACTGTAACTGTGCCTAGCCCTCAAGACCTTGTAAATTGCATGAAGCGTTAACAGAGAAAACAAGACATCTGTAATGTAAACTCAAATTCAAAAAGAAAAGAGCGGGGGTTTAGTATGAAACATAACCCTCAAGGAAAATAAAAATCTTGAGTGTCCGCTTCATGCATGTTCTTGCCACACCAGAAAAGCCACATGGAGGCTGAATCTGACAGTATCAATATCATAACCCCTTCATGTAACCAGAGACTATGTATGCAGGCTATTGGCTACTATAGTCAGCTTTCCTTAAGCCGATAGACACAATAAACATGCTGAAGCACAGGTCCCAGAGGTACTTAAAGGGGAACTTCTTCAAACTGAATTGATTTGCTGCTGTTTCTCTACTACGTCCACTTAAAGCTCCTATGGAAGCGGGGAAACAGAAGAAATTAAAGCTGCAAGCAGCGTTGGGCGGGCCGTCGCGCCTCTATGCTCCTATGTGACCATGCAATCAGACACAGCAAATCATCGCCAATGAAAAGGGAACTCCCTGCTGGGTTTAACAATACCTCACACAAGACTCCACGTCCTACAGTTCATTAGCTGTAAAAGGGAGTGTGGCCAAATGATACAGGGTGGGTCAAATCATCACCAAATCAATCAAAAAGAAACTCTCCTGAGTTCAATGATACCATACACAAGGGTCTACCTTAAACGGTTCAAATGTAATGAAAGTGGGCGTAGTTAACGAATAGGGGCGGCTCAGTATCACATGTAGACCACACATAAGTTTCATGTAAATCGGACGATGTTTGTCCTGTAAGGCTGATATCCGGTTGCCAGCGGGAGGCACTAGGACTAAAAGTCAATTTTGGCCTAAAAATGTCCTTAGTCCTGGACTCTTATAAATTGTGAGAGATTTCGGCCAAATTGGACCATGTACACTGAAGTTACATTGATACACGCTCAAAATGGCCACCACGTCATACCCACACCATTGGAAGAAAAGTTTTGCTTAAATTACCTTTTCATCTTTAAGGTGTTGAGATAGTACAAACCAAATTTAAAGTCCATTAGATACAACTTCCATGAGGAGTTCGTCGAAGTATAGCACCTTGACTTTTGGGTCTACTTCCTGTTGCTACTAGTGGGCGTAGTAAGCAATCTGTATTATTGAAAAAATGCTCTAACATGAATGTCTTGGCAAGTAAACATGTGTTAGGCCTATTCAATTTTTGTGGAAGAGTTTCCAAGCGAAGTATATCATGGATCTAGGTTGGTTTATTCAAACACAATTTTTAAGATGTCTGTATAGTTATAGTGAGAGAACAAATAAAGACATGAGGTTCAAATGTCGTGCTACGTCCTAACCACGGGTCCTTGAAAACCACCAGGTTTGGAGCCACAGCTGTAATTCAACTTGATTAACCTCTGGGATCTGATGAATGCCTGCGCTCACCCACTTCTTTCACAAGGGCAAGGTCATAGATTTTTCCTGCTCTGTGTTTGCTGTTCAGGACCGGACCATAATACATTGGTGCTAATTCTAAAAAGGCACACAAACAAAAACACACTTCCGTAAAGCCCCAGGCATGAGGGAATTGGATATTGGACGTTATCTCCCTCAGTCCTGGACTACATTGTGACAAATGAAGGCGTTCAATCTGCTGTAACCATAAAGCCAAGCGCTATATAGCTATAACCGGTCGCTTTGACACAACATTTTCAGTCATTGACTGAATTTTTCTTGACAATAACAGGAATATCTGATCGATCTAATGTAACTAAGTAATTCACACTCTGCTGATACAAAGATAATTCAACTTTGTTTTAAAGAGCTCTTGTACCATGGAGGTTAATTGTGTGTAGCACGAAAGTAAGTAATGACCACTTCTCAGCTAATTACTTTTCTACACGCCTTCCTTACACTTATTCAGCTTATCTGTCAACTCTCACTGACTTCTATAGGGACACTCAAGGGTGAATTCATTAAAGTTTCTTGAGGCTTTTGCAGTCTCTAAACTTGCACAGACAGGGCAAAAAGAAAACGTGTAATGCTCAAAGCACCCGCAAAGGGTGAATTGCAGCCCTAACTACCAAGAAAATAGAGTCTCGCATTGGCACACATTTAAATTAGGTAGCATGCATGCATTACATGTCAACTTTTGCTCTTACACGGCACAACAGTAATCTCCTGGGTGAACACGTATCCGACCCATTCATCCACCCCAACCTCCTCCCTATATGGACTTTGTTGCTCTTTATAGTTTCTATAAAAGTTGCCTGGCTTTCTCCTTGAGGCAGCAGTGCAGTGGTCAATCTCATCAGCGTCAGTTAGCCAATAAGCACACAGCATGCATGTACCAACATCTGATAATGCTTGTGATTGGCTGTCTAGCAAACACAGCCAAACATTGTAGAGGCATGCAGGAACAACCCATACGTTACGCACCGCGACAGGGCTCACGTGTTGTGGTTTTTGAAAGGCTTAACTATAGTGTGTCACAAAGGAGTAAAAGGAGCAGAAAAATAAACGTGTGATTTCTTTTCTTAGATGGATTTTTAAAAATTGTTATCAATAAAAGGTTTTTGTTCAGAAACTAATATCAAATTTACAGTATCAAAAATTTTAAAATACACAGCCCTAAATATTAAATTGGGTTTCTCTTAGTCCCGTTTAAATTTTCTTAATTTTTGACTAATGCCTCTGCAACTTGTCAGTCAGGACCTGTAGCACTGAAACTTAATTTTGTATCTCTGCCCTTGTTCTGCCTCCTGTGTTGTTGGCGTGAAGGCAACAAGTATCCTCTGCCACATGGATAAATGCAGTCAGATGCAAAAAAATAAAAATAAAAAAAGGGAAATTGCACTCTTCTGCAAAACACTATGGGAGTGTATTATCATTAGCACTATGTCTTTTGTGAATTGCACCATGAGACGGGGCTGACAGTGGTTGCAAGTAGAGGCCGTCCTATATATCAGCAGGCCAATTTTATCGGCCAATATTAGGTATTTCCCGAACTATCGGAATCGGCATTTATAATAGCAGATTTGAAAAAGAGAAAAAAGACATTCATCCATCAGAATTTGTAATAATATTTATAAAGACAAATAAATGATTCTGATAAATTGACATTTAAAAAAAAAAAAAAAACACGGACGGTCAACCATGTTCTCAGTGTTGGCGTTGAATAGTTTGTCCACCAGAGGTCCCTGTTGGTACCACTGATTCATTTTTTTTTTTTTTTATATTGAGTTTGTTCAAAGGAATTTAGGTTTTATATCTTTTTATTTATCAGAAATCTGTTCCGTTTTTCTAGTTTACGTTATACATCTCTACACATAGCCCACAGGTGCTTCTTTTTCCTCACATTGAGGTCATCATTAAACTGTGGATTGCATAAAATGCACAGAAGCATAGCCTGTTCATTTACTCACAGTGGCCCTCATACACGCCAACATACACGCCAGAAAAAGTCTGCAACATTGTTTAAGCCTGTGGGGTTCTGCGCAACATCACGCAGGAAAACAAGGTGCCATAAATGTAGTGACTGGGCCAGATGACCAGACTCCCTAGAGTCCAAATGGGGGTTATACGCTCTTGAAAAAGGTAAAGTGTTATGTTTGGCAATTATATTCAATACAGCAAACATGACGATGAACAACATTTTTATTTATTCTTGAACGCAGCATCAAAAAAATGTGCTGTTGAGGCTCATTTGCATTGTTAAAGAGTTTAAATTGCTTACTTGCTTTAACTTTGGCGGGCTAAGAAAATAAGTCTATGCAGTGTTGTTGTTAAGCTACTTTCAAATATGAAAACACACACACACACACACACACACACACACACACGCACACACACACACGCACACACACGCCGTTTCCAAAGAAGTAATATTCTTGTTTTGCCAAGGCAATTTATTTTTAAAGAATCATTAAAGGATAACATTGTTATTTTGTCTGGCATACTTTTACATAGCCCCCCTAGCACATGCATTTACAGGATACAAATGGTCATTCATCTGATCAACAAAACAATGTTCATGTTCTATTTTACTGACGATGGACTATAAGCTTAAGGATCACAAGCAAATGATGTACTGATGTGTTCACAATATGGAAACACTCATGTAAAAAAAAAAAAAAACTAAAGACTTGCATTAAACACTCCAATAAAATTGTAAATAATAGAGTTCCCAGCAAAGGAAAAAGCCTTAAGCTTTCTTTTTTAGCAGGTTGCACTCGTCTACTGACAACACTGCATTTACACATATGCACACACAGTTTAGTTGTCTTTTTCTTCATCTTTCTATATATGATAATGTGCTACAGTCAAAATTCTAGCGTCACTCTACACATAAATCAGAGGGCTGTTTTCCAAAAGCAGAATGTATAAACCAAGGATAACCAATTAAGCAAGGCTTGACCCAGTCTAATCTGTGCAGCCTGGCATGGTGCTTTCACAAAGGCCAAGCCAGGCTGAGGTGCGACTAGGTTAAGCCAGGATGGAGTAATATGGATGGATGCACATTCACGGCTTTCCTTAACAGACCACAAGGTCGATCACAGATTTACTGATGCTAAAATGGAGATTACGCGTTATGCATCCTTTATACAGATTGAGTGGCAGCATCTAATGGAAGTTGGTAACGTGATAGGGATGGATAGAGCATTGAAATCAACGGGAGCGGGCGGGATGGAGTTAGAAGATTTGCCAGGCATTTTGTTTCAAAATAATTAAATTAATTTTACAAATATAAAACCATACAGTGTCATTATTGAATCATAGAGACAAGGGGAAGTTAAGGCTATAATAGGCCTATGTGTGTGTGGTTAACACAGCTAAAAAATGCAGTAATAGATAGCCATCTTTGGTTAGTCTGAATTCCTGTCAGAATTTTCTTGGCAAAACTGAAACTCCTGCGTTGTTACTATGCCACTTAGGGTAACTAAGTGGTGTGATATCCGACTGTTTAAAAGCGTGTAGCTTAGCTAGTTAGGTAGTAGTTGGATGAGTAAGGACCAATCATGACGTAGATGGAATAGGACATGGAAAAAGGTGCACATACGACAATATAGGATGCTGTTGCTGATTTAAAGAGACAGAGGTGACAACAGATAGAAGGTAAGATACTAATCAGTCTCTCTCAAGACTCAAATAAATACAAAAAAAAAACCATCTTGCAGGGGTCATTAGAGTCTGATAACTTGCTTAGACAACATGAGGAACGAAACAGGAGCGGGACGGGATTTGGGAGTTGTGATCTCGCAGGACAGGATTTTTTTTTTAACAGTGCTTTAACAAATGCAGATTTCCATGACTTGGGGGTGGAGCCACTGTATAGACCAATATTGAAAATGGAGAAGATAGCATCAGCAATCAAGTTTGCAGCAGTTTTTAGGAAAAATGGCTATATCCGGTCTGGGCCAGCAGACTGTTTGCTGTCCAGGCCTATCAGTGCCTGATGTACTTCAGAACTCGATATAGAAGTAAAGTTAAAATTATTCAAACTTACATTAGACAAATCTGTGATAGAAGTTACACTATCTGTGGTGTGGCCTGGGAGTGTTAACTCAGTGGGAGAGGTGGCACGTCACCTAAAACAAGAAAAAGATGCCAATTGGAAATCAATCCCTGGCCTTGCAGTCCCATGTTGAAGTGTGTTTGGGCAAGACACTGAACCCCAAATTGCCCCCAATGCTGCGCCGTCGGAGTGTAAATGTGTGTAAGGGTTTATCTGATGAGAAAAATTGACAACAGATAGCAGTTGGTCACAAAGTTTACCAGTAAGCACAATATTTTGTCTCGTCTGTGTTGTTTTTCAGACGACAGCAGCGACCAGAGCTAGATTGTGTCGTTTAGCTCATAGCTTTAGCGGCAGACTGTTGTACGTCCCGCTGTTGGAATCCTCTACTGTGAAATACAGTCACACTTCACCGTTTAGCTGTCCAGTTCCTACTGTGGCTAACGGTGGGCTAGCGTTACCTACAGTGTAACGTGTTAGTGTTTACTAGCGTAACATGCAGCGATGTTTCTGTTGCCTCTAACGTCTTTTTCTGAGCATCAGAGCGCAACGAAACTAGCCTGTGGGGAAATAAAAATTGTTTTGGTTAAAATCATCAAATAAAGCGTGATAATTAATCGTGATCTCAATATTGATCAAAATAATCGTTACTATCATTTTGGCCATAACTGTGCAGCCCTAGCAGAGTGAACTGAAAAGGCTCCAGGATAAATAAATCTAGGCTTTTAGCATGGTCAGGTGCAGGTTAGCGTTACAGAACAAATCTCCACGGTAACTTAGGTGCCTCTGCTTTTGTGAAAGTGAGTCAAAGTTCAATTAAGCCAGGATAACAGGGAAATCCCAGCTTAATCCGCTTTCTAAATTTTATGAAATAGAACCTATGGTGTTGTGATCAGTGACGACTGCTCCCCCGGTAGAAAAACTACCAACCCAATCAGAGCTTTGCAGGCTGGATTAAGAATGGGGATGCCTTCTACCTGTGCCAAAAGTATGCAAACAACAAAGAAATGCCACAAAAATAAGCTATCGAAGAACATAAGCTGCTCTATAACAACTCTTCAATTAACCCATTATTTGGACCGGTATGAATAAATGTTCCTAGCAACTGCTCCTAGCAACCGTAAGAACAGCTTCTGTGTCAACTGATAATGACGCCAGCATGATGTACAATATACATCCATCACTACTAATTGGTTGGGGGAAAGTGAGTCACACATTGCCAGATCTTATTTCACAGTGCGGGAGACGAGGGTCTGGCATGCTCTAGTTCATTGACATTTCTTAAAAACCGATCTGAATTGTCTTGGGCAAAGCTAAGCACCATACAGAGCAAGGGTAGTTTTGCAAAATAGTCTCATTAAGGAACTTGTTTTGGTAGAGCATATGTACGTTCAAAGGTTGTTTTAGTCGTGCAAACAGAAAACCCAACACAAAGACAGCAGGAAGTGACGGACATCTGGTCGAAATGAGGGACATCCAATGGCACCTGAACAATCCCGGAAATTAAATGCTGTTGATATAGACTAGTGCAAAGTAAACCCTACTCCTAAACAAACACAACAAAAAACACTCACAAAAACTGTCTGAGTGAATTAGTAAGAAAAGCAAAATGGCAGTTCGGTCTAATTCTCACACAGCTCGTTGCTGATCTTGTTTTAACAGTTGTGCAGTATATCAGACATGATGCTGTGACTATAGTTTGGTGGAGTAATCTTTTAAATAGAATCTTTCAATTATACTTTTAAATTTTTGGAATACTTTCCAAATTTTCAGGTTATTTCTGAAAAATACTAATACATTACTTACCAAAAAGCGGTGTGAGCTAGTCTGACATTTCCATAGCTGCCGTGCTTTAAGTCACAGGAGACTGTCCTTATCTTGGCACAAAGTTCAGAAAACAACAACAGCGTGAAGCACAGCACTGACCTCCGTAACGGCTCGAGCACGGCATGAGATGGGCACATCTACACCTCTGTTCTTGCTACTATAAGAGACTTTATTTGGGATTTAATATTCTCTTGTCAGCAGGACCGGTGTGGTCTGTTGAAGGGCTATTTTACACTCAGCAGCAGACCTCTGACGTCTGTCTTGCGCTCTAGTTGGATTAGTAGCAAACAAACATTTTTAGATATCTGAGGCACCCAGCTTTCTTTAGATCTCTTTAAGCTGCTCACAGTTGTAATGAAAATATAGATGGATGTCAGCCCTAAATGTATTTTGAAATGATGAACTGGCTGCTTGCATGTCACAACTATGCACAATTATCCACTTCCATGACTTTCATATTGGATAGTCTTGTCAATAGGAGTGTATATAGGAATTCATCTCATCAGAATCTAAAAACACACATTTTTTTCTAACAGGAAGCCTAACCCTGCAATAGCCAGGTACCTATGTAGGTCAAGTACGCTATAGCAAACCAGAACAATCCAACAGGTACCTCAGAATCATACAGAACAAAAAAATGTGAATATCCTAATAAATCACAAACAAGATACTACAAAAAAATGCAGTTAGGTAAGGGATGAGTTTAACCCAATTACATTCCAGGATGTATCTGTTACAGTGCATGCTTTTGCACCACCAGCCTAATCAAACCACATGGCGTTTCACCTTCTTTGAAAGACCAGTGGGGGGGAACAAAAAAAAAGCATACAAAAATAACCAATGAGAGACTGTGCTAAGTTACAGAAGCTAGTAGCATCACAACTTTGGCTCTCTATACTCCAACTCAAATTGAGTGTTGGTAAAGGTGCAAGTTAGGTTAGAACATTGGTATCTTGGTACCTTTTTAGACCTAAATAATCCTTGTTAAATCATTTTTGGGTTCAAAGTAGCCTATGGCAGAAGTCATTACATCTTGATTAAGAGACAGCTGAGCTAGGAGGGGTTTGATTTGAAGTGGCTAAGCTAGCTAGCACTATGCTAGCATAACACTTTTACCTCAAACTCAGGAAAGTTAGCCTAATAGCTACTACTGTGGCAATATTCCACAGGTTTCATCTTAACACTGACTTATTTAATTCATTGTTTAACAGCTTTAACAGTCCAAAGTGTACATTACCTCTGAATGGTGGAGATGGCTACAGGTTGGTTGGATGAAGAACAACATGTAGGCTTAAATATTGCTGAGACATGGTTTCAGGCTGCTGTAAAAACATGGAGAAAATGTGTACTCTCGTTACTACGCCAGGCAAAAGGTGCTCAAGTAACAAGAAAACCAAACTTGGCAACACTAACTGAAGTACTGGAGGTCTGCTATTTGTTTGGTAAACCACAAGATGGCTGACTCTTTATCAATGATCCAATAGGATGTGCCTAAAGTAAGTTCCGCCTCCAGAGATACATAAAAAAAAAAGTTTTTAACAAAATAAAATGGAATTAAGTCACAAAGACAACCCAAATAATTAAAATCTAGATGAATAATTATGAAATGTTAAATTTGCTGTGCAGAAACAACTACAGCATGATCCCTGAGAGATCTTTTCATGCGAGGATGAAGTCTCAATTCAAATGTAATAAAAGACAAATTATCTGACAGATGCTCTTAGACTTCAGTTTGTCGTGTTCACTGACTACCCACTTCATCTCAATCCACTCTGGAACATAAATACATGGGCATATTGCATTCAGGTGTAAGGTACTTATTTAAATATAACATTTGTGTAGTTTTGCTCTGAGGCATTTTGGGTCCATTTTGACAATAGCATGTTTTAAAAGTTTGTGGGAACAGTTCAGGGAAAGTCCTTTCTTTTGAAAATGGTTTTCATAGAGAGACGAAGAACTTGGCTAGCCTGCACCAAACCCCAATATCAACCCAATCCAACACCTTTCAAATGAGCTGGAACACCGACTGCAAGCCATGCCTCATCACCCCCAACATCATTTCCTGACCTCAAGACTTGTGGATAAAGCCCCTGCAGCCAGGGGTTCAAAAATCTTTTGTGAAGGCCTTTATGATATAGATACAAAAAGATTGGTTCAAACAAGTGAGTATCTGGAACGCAGACATAGCAACCTTTCGCCATTTCAAAGTGCAGCCTCCCTACATTAGTCCCTAGGAAAATGCTATTGGTACTGGTCAGCTCTTTGCTTTGATTTTAGCTTCAAACGTGAGAACACTGTTATCATTGTGTCCAAACACCACAGCCTTTTAACCATAGCAGGATAAATACTGCTTAGGTTATCATACCTGCAGGGCTACAGGTTGGATAATGTGATCATAATGTAGATGGAAGCTGGAGGCTGCCATGAGAACTAGCTAACCTAGATACCACATATATCTATAAAAAAAAAGAATGACCTGAAAGAAGAAGTGAATAAGTGTCTAATACTGTAAAACAAAGTCAACCAAGGTTATGTTCTTTTTTGTTTTTTTAAGTGGATTAGCCTTGGGTGGTCCCTAATTGTTAGTGTGAACAAAGACTGTGGTACTCTTCGTTATTACTATGCACTATGTTTTTTTCCCAGCTGCTCAAGATAAACAAAAAAATATACTCAAAGGATAATTATGTGTGTGGGTAGTTACTTGCAGTGACAAACTCACCGAGAATTATTACCCAACTCTGCAGCTCTACAGATGTTTTTAGCCTATTTTAGCTTGATCAGTTGATGAAGAAGGTGGAAGATTTAGCCGCTGCTCTATTTTTTTTTTTTTTTACTCCATATAATCGTGTTGGGATTAGGCACATTTTCTTCTACCTGATTGAAATGTCTTGCACCTGGAAAAAATTGCTGGTGTACTGGAGTTTGCAAAGATGTAAAAATTAAGTGACTGAAAGCGGCAGTGATGTGACATTACTACCTGCAAGAACTTTTAATACAACCATTCACTTAAGTGCAGCTTTTAGCACAAGAACAACAGGATCCCAAAGGGTTGAGAGACAAAAACAGGATTAATTTTCTGTGACCGACATGTAAAAGATGGAAAATACACTGTAGGACTGTGAGATGCACTTGCAATGATCCCAAACTCATCATGCAACGTGTGTGTACGGGCAAACTGTTGTTTCCATCTTATGTACTGTGAATATGTAAGAAAGAATGGGTTTTTTAGGAGTTTTACAAAGAAGGTCTGCTGATCTGTGGTGTTACACACCTAACTGAGTTAGACAACTTACAAAATGGGTTATGATTTGGACCATAAGCGTGATATACAATCTCCTTTCATGTTATTGGATACAATGTTATGTGTCATTGCTTACATACTCTGTGAATTATAAACTGTCACATCCACCTACCTCAAGTATATAAAGCAACCTGTTAATTAATCCTGCCATGTTTATGATTTAGCACCCTTTGCACTCTGCATCATTGCACTAATGTAGCTCAGCATAAATTCTTTCAGGAAGACCTAACTATTAATCACTGTACTCCTAAATCAAATCAGCTGTTATCCTAATAAATGTATACTTCTTCATGCATGTATAACTGTTGCTTTTCTGCAACTAGTGTCTCCTTATTGAAATGTATCTCAGTTTAAATCCTTTCAGGAAGACCCAAGGGAGTGAGCCTCTCCTCTCTAAGCGTAGCTCCCATGGCGCCATTAGTCTACAAATCACCGTATTGTCAGGAGAAGCACGCAGACAGTTTGGACTTCCAATAGCTGTTTTGGTTTAATTACTAATGTTAACTAGCACGTTAGTTAGCAAAAGGTGCTTCTATGTTTCTTCACTGGTCTCCGTGCAGAACTACAGGATCTGATCTGTTGGTCCATTTCTTTAACTTTCTATGGGAAGACCTAACTCTTACTCAGTTCTTTACCTAACTCAAATCAGCTGTTGGAGGCGTTTACCTTCCAGCTAAACCAATCAGAATCGTACACAAACGGCAAAGGCCGATCACAGAGACACAACCCTGCTTTAAACAATTGTTTCTCTCTTTGCTATTCAGCTGTTGTTGAAGGTAAAGAGTGCACCCCTCCTTCCACCTCCAGTCATCTACTTCAGCTGACCGGTCCGGAGCCTCCTTTGGTCTGGTCTTTGGGCTCCTTTGTCCCCACCATCGGTGTCTAGATTCCATCTGGGGGTCTGATGGTTCTCTACCCCTATATATAGATGTGCAAAATTTTTGATGGAGTCTAATCGCCATTTGTACATTTTATAGAGCTGTACGATAAATCTTATTTGCATATCTGCAAACATGTCTCTCCTGATTGAATTATCTTACTGTTTACAAATCCCATTGCATTGTCTTTTGTAAATAAAGGCTATAGAATACTTTTTTTACTTTGGCATACAAATGGATATCCGTACATAGTAGTCAAATGTTTGTGTTTACCTTGTGGTCCTTGTTTTACCTGCATGTCTATTTACATGGATGCACATTGAGCGCAACAAACAATCACAGTCAAATTTCTTGTATGTGTACACATGCTTAGCCAATAAAGTGGCTTCTTATTCTGAATACCCCCATGGCGCTAAAGGTTTACAACCTAGGTAAAAATAGTTTACAACCTTAGAAAGATAAGGGAAGAAATGTATGTGTGCCTGTCGCTGAATCTGACAATGGTGCAAACGAAAGCGGTTTCCAGAGTGTCTCTCGTGAATGATGCCCTCAAGTCAAGTAGAAACACAAACACTATAGCTGTAAAGTACGTTTAGACAGGAAATCATTCTTTACTTCATTGGTATTTAATTACAAGCTCATATGTTTTAGGAGCAGAAAGTCAAATAAATACGCAAATAAATAAAGGAGTGCAGCACTCTATTGTGACTGGAGGAGGATAAGAGGCCTTTAATAATAACATTTCCTCGTTCTCTCATGTGGGCTTTGACAATAATCAGAAATGAAATACTTAAACCTTCAGCACTATTGACAACACTTAAGCAGAGTTCACCAATAAGAGGTGTGAAAAAACAGGAACCCTTTAATTATGTCATTATGTTGGTTTCAACTGCCTTCTTAGTTGTCATCGTAACAGAATGGGAGATTTAAAAGCGTTCAAGCATGTTTGGCTGATTGTTGTTGTGAAGTCTTCAGCTCCCCAAAGGTCAGTCCACTTCCTGCCTTATCTCATCAGCTGATGAGATACATCACGAAGGATTTTCTTGTCAGCTGAGTACAGGCAGGAAACTGTGAGTCTTCAAGCCGAGGGCCAGGCAACTTTTAACTGATGGTGAGGTAAACAAACAGGCTGTCGGCGAGACAGCCGCGGTCAGAATGAGAAATGTCTGAATGTCACTACCTGCAAAAAGGAGACAAAGTGTTCTTGCTCACATCAAACTTTATTTGTCCCCACCACAGAGATCTTTGATCCTACATTAGTTTGAGAAGAGAAAGGCGGAGGTGACTGTACAGATGGCAGCACTTTTACTCAACTAAACTTTCAGGTCTAAGTGCTTTACAACAGATGGTATATGATGGTGTGTCTTAAAACAAAACTTTCCCCTGTGGTTTGTAATAATTGCACAGGAATTTTTTTCTGAATCTTGTGTGAATATCCACTTGGAAAGTAAAAGTAAAACTTCCACTGCAAATTACAGTCTGATAATTTTAGTCCAGTGTTAATCTGGGTAAATTGTGTCATTTTTGGTAAATAACAGAACATTGTACTATTTTGATTTGTAGCTTTTTTGTCTTTTAGCAAAGGTTTGTACTTTAATTGCTCATCCCCTAGGTAGACTGTTAAACAGCTGCAGCTGAACTTTTAGGAGCTAGAGGCATATTTTTTTTGGGGGGTGGGAGAGTAAGCTATTGCAGGTGTGACATGGCACATATTCAACAAACAATAACACAGATAACACACTCATGCAGCATTATTAAAGTGTTCTGTGGTTGTTGGTGCATGTTTGCCTCTTTAATGCTCTTTTGCTTCTGTAGAGTGACATTTGGGATTTCTGAAACAAAGGATTGTTAATGCAAGACTTTTGATGCATGAAATAACATTTGAAGGATTCGCAATGCTGTGTAGGAGCAGTAAAAAGCGCAGTCCCCCTGTTTACCCCAACCATTTAAGGGTAAAGGGTGAAGTGAAACCATGGCAGTTAACACGTATTGTGTTCAGAGTGTAGACAGACATGTGGGTGTGTGACTTGATCATTCTTTTTGTTGTGTACTATTCCTTTACACAGACAGCTGTGCCACAGCGGGATAAGATTCTTCAGGTATTTTTTTCAACCAAGGGGACTTCACTGATCAATTCCCCCAATAGGATACATTTTACTCAAAATTTTAATAACAATGAATTTGGTTGTTACCTGTTTACATTTCTGGAATGAATGTAGTTTAAGGATTTAGACTGATTCAGAAATGATCTGTAAAAGTAGGTGATATTTTCAGCAGAGTAGAAGAGTCTGTTGTTCCACCACTTTGGTCTTATAAAATATCTCAAAACCTATTAGAAGGATTGGACCATGTCAAACTTTCTGTTTCCCCCTTCTACTACTATTCTAGTACTACTTCAGCAACTAATATAAACATGCTTCTAAATTAGCCAACATTTGTGCCAGTATTATTTTGGCAACATTGATTTTGGTACCTACATCGTCTGTAGAATTTGTGGATTTTCCAAATTAACCGGATTCACTTTATTTTCCTGCCTTTTCATAACAAATCAATTAGCCTTGATACCATTGAGGCACTGAATTCTATAAATCTCTACAGGTTTACAGCTTCCCAGCATTGTTGAGGGTCTTTCTGTGTATGTTATGTACCGTAGCTACTAATCGCCGTGTCATGCAGATTAATTTAAATTGCAAATCAGTTTGACATGAAATATGCAAGCTTGTCTGCAACAGTCAGTGTTGTTCAGCATCGTATGTACCCACAAACAAATGCCTAGGGGAGCATTCAAATTGTCTTTTTTTTTTCCAATCTCTTTCAACCTCTTTGATCACGATTTGTTTCTGTAAACAACAAACAGTATGGAACATTTTTACACAGCCGCAATGCCTTCATATTTAGCAGCTCGATATGAAAGTTGATTGACAGGCCACAGAGGGGAATTATTGTCTCAAACCTAATTTCCTTTCCTTTCTGTCGATATTGTTTATACAGTAGCTCCACTCACAGAGCAGGGGGGCTTCTCTAAAAGACAGTGAGAACGAAGAAAACAATAACATTTATTTATTGATTCATAGGTTATACATTTCATGATATAATAGCGATATATTATTATTGGCAAAGATACTATAATCCAATTGCATTTCTATACATAAATACAAAATCTGAGGTAGGGCCTCAAAGATTGATGACATTAAAATAAATAAATCCATTTCACATATATGATTTATATTTCTTCTTTTTTTTACATCTCACACCGAATTTAAAACATATTTGTTATATATATCTACTCTCTAGTTTTTAAATCAAAAGGATGTCATGGGCTGTTGGAGGCACATATCTATATCCATAGGCAGCAGTACCTCACATAGAACACACATAATTATATGACATTACTCAAGTAATTAGAAATTTAACCTATGCATTCATAGGTCAGACAATAAAGTGCCAAAAAGACACAACGGACATAACAATAGGAACACTGGTACCGTATGAGACAGACGATAAGCTATTCTGTGGTGTTATTTTTGAAATACATATAATATTCTACCATACGAGGACATCTATAAGGCCAATGGTTACCTGAAGATGTTTTGTAACATATTGGCAAACATCGAGGAACACTACATGGGATATGGATGGCAGTATCTCAACCTCCTATATGCAGATGTCACATTTCTTTTTTCTGTTTTCACGACAACCCTAGTTAAAGTACTTCTTTCTTTGGTTACCTATACTGCCCAAAGTTGACTTGCAGGCAAAGCGAATTGACAGTTACTTTTTCTGTTGGTTTTTCTTCTTCCTCCTGTGTAAGAAGAACAACCCTTTATTTTCCCATTAAGTAGAACAAAAAGCTCCCTAACGTAAACATGCACAGACTTATACTATTGAGAGAGAAAGGAGAAGGATTACTATACATGGACATTGAGTTACAGCAACACAAACTGCACATGCAAGCTCTTTAGTGTATATTTTATGAAGCAATGTGGTTTTAACTGAACCCTAAGCCGTTTTTTTTCTCAAACCAAAAGCAGAGAAGACCAGTAGAAATGGAAACATAGATACACAAAACACACAACCTATAGCTATTTAGCTGTGGTCCTATAGGAGATCATTTAAATCTATCTCAGGGCATAAAAGGCTTATTATCATTCAAGACTTACTACAAAGAGCACACTTTCCACAACATCCAACACATGATTTAAAAATGCCAGCCTGCTACTTAGCCCCCCCCCCCACCCCCGCTCTCAAGTGAGCGGTTACCATAGGATAGATTTTTTTTTATTCAGGCCATGTTTAACCCAGCTCAAGTTCACAAATGGTGGTCTAAGATCCTGACGTCCATCAGAAAAGAGAAAGAGGAGCATCAGGCTGAGGCTTCCTAACAAAAGAAATCCTGTCTCCTCAGTTTTTTTCAGCAATCTACTCTGAGACTGGCCATGCAAACATCTGATTGACATTTAAATGGAGTTCAGTAAACTAATACAGAGACAAACACACACACACGCACACACACGCACACACAAGCATACACGGACATCCATTATTATCACATTTGAACAAATAGAGCTAAACAGTCTTGATAAAAGCAACACTGTGGAGCAAGCAAGCTTTTTAACAACAGGACATTTGTGCTTAATAATTGATTTGTTTACAACCTCTCAGATTATATCGCTGCTATTTTAATGTCAAGATTATGAAAAGACATGGCTTAGAGAAATGGTTAAAGAAACCCTTAAACCTCTGAGCAACTGTAATTGGATCCATACCTGTCTGTTTAAACCACTCAACAAGTAAATGCCTGCAGTGTTAAAAGCATAATAAAGCCAATCAGGACTTTGTGTCGACATGAAAATGCATAACCAACTGCTCAAAGTGTGGAAAGGACTAATTGCTTCTTAGTGGATACATGCTGTTACTCTGTTGGTAATTGGTTTCTAGCCCACAAAGTAAAAGTTGGCTGCCTGTCATGTCACATTTAAAGAGGCTGCAAAGCAAGTCGGACACATGCTGAGCTGCACCGGGCTTTGGTGTGGTGTTACATCTGGAGAGGACTTTTTAACGCCCACTGAAATGATCTCATTTTTGCTGATGATGTCTTGACAGCAAAATTTAAAGGGAACCACAATATGTTCTAAATTACAGTCATTTCTTTGACTCTGGTGGACCACGGTGTCAGCCGGGTGACCAGAAAGTCCCTGAAAGCCTTTCATGTTCTGCATATGTAAGTAAAACTGCAGTGTATCAACGGTCAACAAAGTGCCAATGTGATTCCAAGTTCATTCCAAAGCATTCAAAATTAGATGTTCTTACGTAATCTCGGCTAATTACTGTTTTTCCATTTAAAAAACACAAAAACCAGCAAGATACTTAATCTAGCACAGCACAAAGTTGGTCAAAAAAAGTCAAGTCAGTCGTACGTCCTTATAAACTCGTACGTTCATATTTTAAGCAACAGCAAGCAAAAAGCAAAGTGATGCTGCATTGAGGTCATCAGGAAGTAGTATTATGATTCTGATCCTTTGCAACACACTTCCACGCTGCTTTCAATATAATTTAGCATTAGGATGGCTCAACTCTCTGTTTCCTATGCACTGAATGCTGTTAATCCTACAACTACCGGAGTAGTCGGATAGAATCGAGTATACCTGAGACCCTGTTTTTCACGAGGACACACGGAGAAGCAAGAGGCATAAGTCTGAAATGGCGAAGAGGTCTCCGGAGGTCTACCACAAACAACAAGAGACAAAGTACACTTCCAGGGAAGAAGGAGACCATTTTCTAGTCTAATCGTCATCTACTCACACATAGCAGCTGTATTTTAACATTGTGAAGACACGACAAAACGCACGCACGCACGCACGCACGCACGCACGCACACACACACACACACACACACAACTTAGTGTTTTTTCAGAAGTGTACACTTTGTACAAGATATTACACAGCTAGCAAGAGAAACATGGGGTTCATAGAGACACAAACACATACACACACTGACACTCTGTCTCACTAGCTCTCTCCTCTGCTGAAAGGCTATGCATATAGTATATGTATGTATATATGTGTATGTATGTATATATATGTCTATATATATAGTCTATATATATTAGCGTATATTCTAATATAATATTTTATACTGTTTACTGATGTGATGCACATTGTAAAGATGGTTTTCACAGATGGTTTGAGAAAGTTCACAACACATACAGAGATAAATACACTGTCTAAAATATATATCTGCACAGAGTGACTATCAGGTCATGTTTTCTAGATGAAAATTGCCACTAAAGGAAGGATGGACTACTCTAGTGGTTTCCTACATTAGGAATGTGTTCTTTACATTCTAGGATAATTCAATAAAAGGAGAACAGAAAATGGCTTAATAAATATATAAAGACAGAGGGTTTCAGAAATGATCCCTCGGATTTAGAGAGAAAAATAGACCCAAGCTTTTATCATATTGCAGAGTCATCCAGGCCAAAGTGTATATACTGAAAGTGGTAATCAGGATGCATTTGCTACTCTACTGGGACATAGGAGGCACAAATTGCAGATCTTATAATCTATTTTTAACAAAGCAAGAGCGACAGAGCTGTAGCTATTGTGAATATACATATATACTGCTGGATAGGAACAAAATGGGATACCAGTGAATTTTTTTTATACATTTTTTGATAGTATTCGTATTGCCGTTGGAAATTTGTACACGGATGGAACAAAACACAGATCCCCACTGAGCTTGTTGAACCATAGCTTCTCTGTCGCTCAATTTTCTTTTTGTTTGCCTGTGTCTGCTTGCACCAAGATGATTCATTATCTCTGCACATAAATATGATGGCACACACAGACACACAAACTCTCTCCCACACACACACACACACACACACAAACACACACACACATAAACTCACATACACACACGACTCCATAGGGAGCAGCTATGGTGAGTCTAATATTGCAAGTGCAGTCTGAGCTGTGTCATTTTATGACACAATTTTCTGTTGGAATAAAGATCCCTGGGAAGGGTTCTGAAGTAATCAGTGGCCATGTGTGGGGGGCACTGATAGCCCATTAACCGAGTACGAAGCAGCAGCAGAGGAGTAGACTCCACCTGGGCAGCCACTCCTCCATGAGAGAAGAGAGGAAGTGGTGAAGAAGAAGAGAAGGAAGAAGGAAAAGGATGGCTTTTTCCACATCCATGACACAGGGAGGAAGACAGGAAGCAAAGAGAGTGAGGTAGGGACAGGAGAAAGAGAGAGGAGGAGGAGGGAGAAGAAGAGGTGGAGGTTGCCCCCCTCCCAGTGCCCCCTGTTGGAGGTGGAGGGTGCGGTGCGCAGCGGTGCTGTGTTGCCCTGGCGGCTGCTACTGGTAGGAGCCGAGCTGGAAGTCCTTTGGGGGCAGCTTGAGGCCCAGGGAGTTGGTTCCCAGAGGGTCCATCATGTTCTTGTAGCGTTCTCCACGGTGCTTCATCAGGAAAGGACCCCAGTCAGGCTGAGGGGAGCAGACCAGCTTCAGACGCTGCAAGAGGAGAGACAAGCTGCAAGTTTATACAGGAAGCACTACAGAGCTCTGTAGTGGGGGGATGGGGAACAGAATTGTTTATCAGTAGCTCGCTTGTGGGATCACAAATGTACATTGCCTGACAATGGGACCTATTGGCAGGATTTTCTATTGACCAAGTACATACGGTCATACACTGGTAAAAGCAATTTACGTTTAACCGGGTATTCAACTAATTTAAATAGCTCACATTACTGCATTGTGTCAACAGTTAACATTTAATATTGTATGTGGCGTTTTCTTTTGCAGGGGTGCAAATGTTCGACCAAAACAAGTTCCTTCTTGAGACTTTGTTTGCAAAGCCACCGTCTCTGCATCTGGAGCTAAGCACCACCCAAGATGATTGTGATTGGTTTAAAGAAATGCAAAAAACCCAGAGCGTTCTTTCTCCTTTTTTTAAATGTATGCGTGGTGTAGCCTGACCTTAACTCCACAGCGCTGTGGAGAAAGGTCGTAGACTAAAGCCTTTTTTTGGATTTAGAGATGCACTAGGTAAGAAAAACTAACTTTCTGTCATATTTGCTTAAACTGACCCTATGTTCCAGTAGAACTACATGAAGCAGATACTAAAAAATAAAAAAAATAAAAACTTTGGCTCCTCTGGCTCCACCTACAGCCTGTAGTGCGATTTGCAAAAATCCACCGCTCCCTGTTCAGATCCTCCAATCGTGGCCGGGGGGGGGGGG